>NC_091222.1:26378670-26385918 GCF_040958095.1 Procambarus clarkii | reverse complement strand
TGCTACAAGGACTCCTAGCAACTCCAAGACTGCACCAAGGACTCCTAGCAACTCCAAGACTGCTACAAGGACTCCTAGCAACTCCAAGACTGCTACAAGGACTCCTAGCAACTCCAAGACTGCTACAAGGTCTCCTAGCAACTCCAAGACTGCTACAAGGACTCCTAGCAACTCCAAGACTGCTACAAGGACTCCTAGCAACTCCAAGACTGCTACAAGGACTCCTAGCAACTCCAAGACTGCACCAAGGACTCCTAGCAACTCCAAGACTACAACAAGGACTCCTAGCAACTCCTAGACTGTAACACGGACTCCTAGCAACTCCAAGACTACAACAAGGACTCCTAGCAACTCCTAGACTGTAACACGGACTCCTAGCAACTCCAGGACTACAACAAGGACTCCTAGCAACTCCTAGACTGTAACACGGACTCCTAGCAACTCCAAGACTGCTACAAGGACTCCTAGCAACTCCTAGACTGTAACACGGACTCTTAGCAACTCCCCCCACATTTAAGCACAAACAACAACTTCACTATCCACCCCCAATCATCCGAAATCCCTACGTATGATCATCATGCGAAAACAAAGTCATGCTGAATCACCACGAACACACTAATAGCCTTCAAGCAGTAGTTACGTCGAATGGCTTCGTACCAGAATAAGGCCGAAGTATCTTGCGAATCTTACGAGTTCAAATTGCATTTGCACGCGCGTGCACTCTAATAATCTTCTAAGTATTTAATCCGTAGCTAATTACGAACGAGTTCAGTATTATGTGTATAATGAGGAAAGTATTTTATAAATAAAAAGATTTAATGGCTGATAATTTTACTACTAAATCTAAATTAATCCAATTATTGCCAGACTTTTCCTAATTTTCTCTCTAAATATCCAGTCGCTATATTTGCTGCAAGCCGATGAGTAGTGATGAGTTGTGATGAGGTAAATCCCTTCTCTCCCTCACTACTCACAACTTCCCTCCCTCTCTCTCCCTCACAACAGAACGGCACCGCTCCTGTGTTAGTAAGTCCACTACGGGCTCACCATAGCCCGTGCTACTTGCCCCGCTCCTGTGCCAGGTAAGTCCACTACAGGATCACCATAGCCCGTGCTACTTGCCCCGCTCCTGTGCCAGGTAAGTCCACTACAGGATCACCATAGCCCGTGCTACTTGCCCCGCTCCTGTGCCAGGTAAGTCCACTACGGGCTCACCATAGCCCGTGCTACTTGCCCCGCTCCTGTGCCAGTTAAGTCCACTACAGGATCACCATAGCCCGTGCTACTTGCCCCGCTCCTGTGCCAGGTAAGACCACTACGGGCTCACCATAGCCCGTGCTACTTGCCCCGCTCCTGTGCCAGGTAAGTCCACTACGGGCTCACCATAGCCCGTGCTACTTGCCCCGCTCCTGTGCCAGGTAAGTCCACTACGGGCTCACCATAGCCCGTGCTACTTGCCCCGCTCCTGTGCCAGGCAAGTCCACTACGGGCTCACCATAGCCCGTGCTACTTGCCCCGCTCCTGTGCCAGGTAAGTCCACTACGGGCTCACCATAGCCCGTGCTACTTGCCCCATCCCTTCCCCTCTCAGTGTAAGACAACTGTCTCTTCCCTCCCTTTCCTTCCCCTCTCAGTGTAGAACACCTGTTCCATCCATATTCCTTCCCTTTACTCCATTAGTAAGAATCTCTCCCTTCAACTCGACAGTTGGCAAATTCCTATCCTATCAACCCATTTTCTGTGTCTGTCGTTTTCTAGTTATCCTTCTAATTCTAATATTTATCATTCCTCTCCTCCCTTTAGCCTATTTAACCCATTACCCATTCAATTCCTACCATTTCTTCATACTTCCTTACCTTGGGGTTACCTTGAGGTGCTTCCGGGGCTTAGCGTCCCCGCGGCCCGGTCCTCGACCAGGCCTCCTGGGGTCAGATTCACGAAAGCAGTTACGCAAGCACTTACGAACCTGTACATCTTTTCTCAATCTTTGGCGGCTTTGTTTGCAATTATTAAACAGTTAATGAGCTCCGAAGCACCAGGAGGCTGTTTATAACAATAACAACAGTTGATTGGCAAGTTTTCATGCTTGTAAACTGTTTAATAAATGTAACCAAAGCCGTCAAAGATTGAGGAAAGATGTACACGTTCGTAAGTGCTTGCGTAAGTGCTTTCATGAATCTGGCCCCAGGTCTACTATACCCCCCCCCCCTTGTTCCCCAGCCCCATAAACCCCCCCTACCAATCCCCTCGTGTGTGGATTCGCCAACCCATTTTCTTTGGAGTCCGGCGTATGGGATCCACAACTGATCATATTAATGGCCACCATCTTATTACGAGAGATGCGTCCCGTTCCCCGGCCACGGCTCCGGCTAGAACTTCCCTCTCGGTGTTTACCAGCGGTAATCCCACTGCCTTCACGCATCTCAATCCTCTGGCCGAGGATAGGTTTCAATTCCCTCTAAACATTCACCACTTATACCGCGCAATTAACGTTATATAAACCATTTCTTTTCGCTCTGTTCGCTGTGAGGGCTGAACCACACATGGAGGTATTGGATCTAAATGTAAATTCCGCGTATTCGGCTGCCAGCTAGAACACAACTCCATTAAAACTCTTTTTACCCGAATTCGGCCATATTTAAGATTCTTTACAATAGAGGACGCCAATCGATACCAGCCGTCGAAGCCTCTGGATGCCAGAGGCACTTTATAGTGCCTCTACAACACGCCTGAACTACCCTTAAGTGACCTGACCAAGCCGTCGCCGAACACCCGAACGAGCTGGATTGTTCATCTGAGGAAAAGACTGAAGTTTTCCTTAAGTTTCCTGAAGTGAAGACTGAAGTTTGAAAAGAAGTTTTCCTGATGGAAATGATAATTACATGTGAAGATCTAAAATTTAAATGAAGAACAACTTTTCAAGTTTCATCTGGAGTGTGGAATTACTACATTAAGAGAAGATGGTGTTCTTCCCAAGGGATAAAGAGTTCTGGTTCTCACACGGGCTACGAGTACTCACACGGGCTACGAGTACTCACACGGGCTACGAGTACTCACACGGGCGACGAGTACTCACACGGGCTACGAGTACTCACACGGGCTACGAGTACTCACACGGGCTACGAGTACTCACACGGGCTACGAGTACTCACACGGGCTACGAGTACTCACACGGGCGACGAGTACTCACACGGGCTACGAGTACTCACACGGGCTACGAGTACTCACACGGGCTACGAGTACTCACACGGGCTACGAGTACTCACACGGGCGACGAGTACTCACACGGGCTACGAGTACTCACACGGGCTACGAGTACTCACACGGGCTACGAGTACTCACAACGACTAAGTACTCACAAGGACTAAGTACTCACAAGCACTAAGAGTACTCACGAGCACTAAGAGTACTCACAAGCACTAAGAGTACTCACGAGCACTAAGAGTACTCACGAGCACTAAGAGTACTCACGAGCACTAAGAGTACTCACGAGCACTAAGAGTACTCACAAGCACTAAGAGTACTCACGAGCACTAAGAGTACTCACAAGCACTAAGAGTACTCACAAGCACTAAGAGTACTCACAAGCACTAAGAGTACTCACAAGCACTAAGAGTACTCACAAGCACTAGGAGTACTCACAAGCACTAAGAGTACTCACAAGCACTAAGAGTACTCACATCATAACGGGTCTTATTTCTGCTTCTTATCTTGATTTGCCAGTCTGTAAACCCATGGAGACACCTGCTAGTATACCGTACTTTACAGTGTACAGTGTTTCCCCTTCCCCTAGTCCACCTTTTCCTTCGTCTTAACTAGATCGAGGAGTCTACTCCTTCTACTCTAACTTCTACTCGAGGAGTAGAACAACTCCTGAAACCCTATTCAGGTACAGTCCAGGTGTAATCTCCGTCATCCCTTATCTCCCCCTTACCCTTATCGCCTCATCTTCCCTTACCTTAGTAAGGCAAGCTACCTTAATTCTTCGCCTTGTACATTAAAGAAAATGTTTACATGGAGGGAAAAATTATATGAGTTTCTCTAAATCGATTATAGAAACAAGACATTACTATAAAAATGATATAAAGGAACTTTGTCACAATAGCATCGCTATATTCTCCAAGGAGAAAAATGGTCGACGATTTCTAAAGCCAAATTCTTGAGACAAAAGTTGACACGAAAATGCAGCTGGTACAGCAGGGCAAAACTAGGGCCACCAATCGTAAAAAAGCTCCTACTGGAGCCGCATACTGATTGGCTGACAGCACCGCCCCGTCTAGACCACGCGTTCGACTGGCCGATCCTGGAATGTGATTGGGTGGTTTTTGTTGACCAATAGGAAGACAATGGACTGGTAGTGTGGGTGTTGGAGGGTAGGTGACCCCAGGGTCAGCTGCGGGCAGTGGGAAAATGCTGCCCAACCGCTGACCGCAGTTGGGCATTGTCTCCTGCGCATTGTCAGCGGGGAGCTGCGCCTTTTAGGAAGTTCAGATCTCCCCTATAGAGCGCAAGTTTAATTTATATTCCCCTGTAAGTGTGGGGTGGTCAGAGTACAATCCCCCGCTCCTGTGCCAGCTAAGTCCACTACGGGATCGCCATAGCCCGTGCTACTTGCCCCGCTCCTGTGCCAGGTAAGTCCACTTCGGGATCGCCATAGCCCGTGCTACTTGCTGTTTCTGTGCCAGGTACGTATACTACGGGATCGCCAAGGCAGATCTGGTCGAGGACCGGGCCGCGGGGACGCTTAACCCCGAAATCATCTCAAGATAACCTCAAGATAACCTACAATCTCAGGTTGTAGTGCATACACAAATATCGATAAGCAACAAAGTCATTCATAATATATAATAACACAAATTGGCGTAAGAAACAGAATCGATAGTAAAAATATATGTGAATGACCTACACATATGTGAATGACCTACACATATGTGAATGACCTACACATATGTGAATGACCTACACATATGTGAATGACCTACACATATGTGAATGACCTAGGCATACGTGAATGACCTAGGCATATGTGAATGACCTACACATATGTGAATGACCTACACATATGTGAATGACCTACACATATGTGAATGACCTACACATATGTGAATGACCTACACATATGTGAATGACCTACATATATGTAACTTTTATACATGTCAGCAAAGGACATTCCAAAGCACACGAGAATATGTGGAGAATTGGAGGATGAGGAAGAGGAGTAGAAGAGAAGAGGGAAAGAACGAAGGAAGGAATTAAACAGAAAAGGAGGAAGGAGACGAAGAAAACTCGATAGGAACAAAGAATTTTGAAATGAGAACCAGAAATACGAGAGAGAGAGAGAGAGAGAGAGAGAGAGAGAGAGAGAGAGAGAGAGAGAGAGAGAGAGAGAGAGAGAGAGAGAGAGAGAGAGAGAGAGAGAGAGAGAGGGCGCAAGTGAGGGAGTGACAGAGCAAAGGGAGAGAGAGAGAGAGTGACAGAGAAGGGAGAGTGTAAGTGACAGGAGGGAGAGAGCGCGTCACTGAGAGAACAAAGAATGTCTCCTTACCAGGGTGAGAGGACGAAGAGTGATAGAATGACGGTAGGTAAGAGTGTCTCAGAGTGAGAGGTAGGGAGAGTGCAGGAGGGAGCGTGAATAAAGGAATAAACCATAAGATGGTAACCACAACCCAAGACGCTCAGCCATCAGTACAAGAACATTAGGAGTAAAGGAGGGATTTATCAGGAGATAATTGCTGATAATTATCATTGTTAGGGGCCAAGCCATTACAACTATATAGCACTGGGAAGGGGTCAGGATAAGGATTTGGGATGGGACGGGGGGAAAGAAATGGTTGCCCAACCACTTGTGGACGGTCGGGGATTGAACCCCGACCTGCATGAAGCGAGACCGTCGCTCTACCGTCCACCCCAAGTGGTTGGTAGAAATAATTTTAAACCACTAAACCGAGCATGACAATTTTAGACAGTAAAAGGTGTAGTAATGATTCTTAAGAATTATTCTCAAGATGATTGCAGTCACAAAGAATAACAAACACACAACAATGGCATTAAAGTTTATAAAAACAGCAAAGACATTACAAATAAAATGGAAAAAATAGAGCCCATGAGTATACTGAAATATTAAATAATATATATATATATATATATATATATATATATATATATATATATATATATATATATATATATATATATATATATATATACAGGCGATGAGTCACAATAACGTGGCTGAAGTACGTTGACCAGACCACACACTAGAAGGTGAAGGGACGACGACGTTTCGGTCCGTCCTGGACCATTCTCAAATCGACTTGAGAATGGTCCAGGACGGACCGAAACGTCGTCGTCCCTTCAACTTCTAGTGTGTGGTCTGGTCAATATATATATATATATATATATATATATATATATATATATATATATATATATATATATATATATATATGAATATTGATTCAGCGGAAGAATTAACATTTTAAAAGTTGTTGAAATTTGCTTCTAAAAGAGCACATTAGAACTAAAATAAAATATATGTTAATGGCAGTTAACAATATTTTGACTGGGTCTGGAAAATGATTGTTTAGGAGCAAACTACCAATTCTAAAGGTTGTTAAAGTTGAATTGTTGTCATTAAGGAAGGATCAGTTAGATGGAGACTGAACGACCTTTAGCACTGAAGGTTGTAGCAATATTTGAAGAGCGAGATAATTCACGATTTTGCACGATTGCAATTCTTATTCATCTTGAAAAAAAAACAGAAGATTATCAAATCATTCTTAGCATGACTTTACGAAGGATTATCATACTTAATAAAACTTATTTTCATTCTTCAACACAATAAATTACGTAAATATATACTTAAGACTTTAGTAACGATTTACACACACACTTTACCCCCATAGAAGTCTGATAAGGTAGTCAAGATGGTCATTTTGAAGGCTAGTAAAGATGTCATTTTGAAGGGTAGTAAAGTTGTCATTTTGAAGGGTAGTAAAGATGTCATTCTTAAGGGTAAAGATGCCATTTTGAAGTGTAGTAAAGATGTCATTTTGAAGGGTAGTAAAGATGTCATTTTGAAGGGTAGTAAAGATGTCATTTTGAAGGGTAGTAAAGATGTCATTTTGAAGGGTAGTAAAGATGTCATTTTGAAGGGTAGTAAAGACGTCATTTTGAAGGGTAGTAAAGATGTCATTTTGAAGGGTAGTAAAGATGTCATTTTGAAGGGCAGTAAAGACGTCATTTTGAA
>NC_091222.1:26363670-26368670 GCF_040958095.1 Procambarus clarkii | reverse complement strand
GGAACTTTCAGGAATCTTCTGATTCGTTGGAAATTTTCAGGAATCTTCTGATTCGTTGGAAACTTTCAGGAATCTTCTGATTCGTTGGAAATTTTCAGGAATCTTCTGATTCGTTGGAAACTTTCAGGAATCTTCTGATTCGTTGGAAACTTTCAGGAATCTTCTGATTCGTTGGAAACTTTCAGGAATCTTCTGATTCGTTGGAAACTTTCAAGAATCTTCTGATTCGTTGGAAACTTTCAGGAATCTTCTGATTCGTTGGAAACTTTCAGGAATCTTCCGATTCGTTGGAAACTTTCAGGAATCTTCTGATTCGTTGAAAACTTTCAGGAATCTTCTGATTCGTTGAAAACTTTCAGGAATCTTTTGATTCAATCTTGAAGACTTCAGGAATTTTATTTTTAACTCCCCACAGACTTTCTTGACATTTTCTATATGGTCACCTTTCCTAATCCTGAAAACTTGCCTCTTTGCCGTGGCCCTTCTTATATTCCTATGCAACAGCCGGAGATGTTACGTAGTTCTCAAACTTTCATTCTGTGGCTCTCCGACCTGGGGAGCCGGTCGGCCGAGCGGACAGCACGCTGGACTTGTGATCCTGTGGTCCTGGGTTCGATCCCAGGCGCCGGCGAGAAACAATGTGCAGAGTTTCTTTCACCCTATGCCCCTGTTACCTAGCAGTAAAATAGGTACCTGGGTGTTAGTCAGCTGTCACGGGCTGCTTCCTGGGGGTGGAGGCCTGGTCGAGGACCGGGCCGCGGGGACACTAAAGCCCCGAAATCATCTCAAGATAACCTCAACAAGAATAGAGTTTGTTAGCCTTAGTTTCACCTCTTTGTCTGGGGACTGTTTCTTCTCAATGCCTAACCACTTCTGTCTTAATTATTGGCTCTTAACGAATGAACCTTGTTGAACCTTGAACCTGGTTCATTTCATTACTCTCTCTTTTGAGGCGGTTCTGAATGAGGAGAGTGATTAAGTTGGAGAACGATGATTACGATACCTTGAGGTGATTCCGGGGCTCAGCGACCCCGCGGCCCGGTCGTCGACCAGGCCTCCTGGTTGCTGGACTGGTCAACCAAGCTGTTGGACGCGGCTGCTCGCAGCCTGACGTATGAATCACAGCCTGGTTGATCACGTATCCTTTGGAAGTGTTTATCAAGTTCTCTCTTGAACACTGTGAGGGGTCGGCCAGTTATGTCCCTTATGTGTAGTGGAAGCGTGTTGAACAGTCTCGGGCCTCTGATGTTGATAGTTCTCTCTTGAACACTGTGAGGGGTCGGCCAGTTATGTCCCTTATGTGTAGTGGAAGCGTGTTGAACAGTCTCGGGCCTCTGATGTTGATAGTTCTCTCTTGAACACTGTGAGGGGTCGGCCAGTTATGTCCCTTATGTGTAGTGGAAGCGTGTTGAACAGTCTCGGGCCTCTGATGTTGATAGTTCTCTCTTGAACACTGTGAGGGGTCGGCCAGTTATGTCCCTTATGTGTAGTGGAAGCGTGTTGAACAGTCTCGGGCCTCTGATGTTGATAGTTCTCTCTTGAACACTGTGAGGGGTCGGCCAGTTATGTCCCTTATGTGTAGTGGAAGCGTGTTGAACAGTCTCGGGCCTCTGATGTTGATAGTTCTCTCTTGAACACTGTGAGGGGTCGGCCAGTTATGTCCCTTATGTGTAGTGGAAGCGTGTTGAACAGTCTCGGGCCTCTGATGTTGATAGTTCTCTCTTGAACACTGTGAGGGGTCGGCCAGTTATGTCCCTTATGTGTAGTGGAAGCGTGTTGAACAGTCTCGGGCTTCTGATATTGATAGAGTTCTCTCTCAGAGTACCTGTTGCACCTCTGCTCTTCAACGGGGTATTCTGCACATCCTGCCATGTCTTCTGGTCTCATGTGATGTTATTTCTGTGTGCAGGTTTGGAACCAGCCCCTCTACTATTTTCCACGTGTAAATTATTATGTATCTCTGTATAGTCGTTACGATGAAATACAGGAGTATTTCATGCAGGTCGGTGTTCAATTCCCGACCGTTCACAAGTGGTTGGGCACCATTCCTTCCCCCCCGTCCCATCCCATAATCCTTCGTTTATCACTTTGCGGGAGTGAGGATAGACCAGTATGCCTCTCATACAACGCCAGCGATCATTCCTCTCTAAACAATACCTGGATACAAAAGGCTCAACTTCTACGGAAGAGCAGAATGTCTACGCGAATGTCTCTCGAGCAAGTCTACGATGGAAACCTTCGCGTACATATGATTGTACGTGAAAGTTTACACATGAATGCAGGGGTGTACACGGGTTTACCTGCTCTCTGCTGACGGCCAGCAGAGAGCAGGATGTGAACCAGCAGAGCGATATCAGCAGCAGCAGACCCGAATCCACAGGGATTCAACAAGGATGCTCGACTGGATATAGAGCATCGCAAAGCAGACTTGTAGAGTAGAAAGCAGACCGTATAGCAGCAGGACAGCAGAGAAAAGACCACTACAGAGCAGCAGACAGCAGAGAAAAGACCACTACAGAGCAGCAGACAGCAGAGAAAAGACCACTACAGAGCAGCAGGACAGCAGAGAAAAGACCACTACAGAGCAGCAGGACAGCAGAGAAAAGACCACTACAGAGCAGCAGACAGCAGAGGGAGAGGACCAGCAGGGCCCAGACACCACACAGCAGAGAGAGAGAGAGAGAGAGAGGAGAGGGGGGGGGGGGGATGGAGAGAGAGGGGGGACTGATGCATATCAGAAACCCCTTTATCCGGACATCTTTCTCCTGCAACGACTCTCTAGTCGTTACCGTCACAGCTCTGCCCGCCACGACGACACAAAAGCCCCTGGCTTGAACCCCAACCCTGTTTTTCCTCCTCGCCTTTTTATCCCTTTTTATCCCCTTTTTCTGTCTCTCAGGCGCCACAAGATGCACAGGTAACTGCCCAAATGTTGCCCTGGGACCCAATCTAGGGATGGATGCAGGCCCCGAAGGGCAACTGCCCTGGGGGAAGAGGGGAAAAAAATTCACTGCAATGGGGAGCAGCCGTGTGGGCAGGCCCCATGGAGAGGCGTCTAGGAATAGGGATAGGGAGGGATAGGGAGGGATAGGGAGGGATAGGGAGGGTTGCAACTGACGGATCCCCGGTTGCAAAAACCGCCAAGGGACCGTAGGTGAAAAACTGCAGCAGCAAAAACAGTGTTTGAATGACTGGCTGTGTCGACCGTGGGGCTCCTTCTTACTATTTGGATGAATAATTGATGAATAATACTGACGTGTGAAAAATGCAAGAAGAATTGAAAATTGAGAGGAAACAATGTTTTGAAAATTGAGAGGAAACACAGCCCGGACCAACCGGGCTGTGGTGGGTATGTGGGCCTGCGGGCCGCTCCAAGCAACAGCCTGGTGGACCAAACTCTCACAAGTCAAGCCTGGCCTCGGGCGGGCTTGGGGAGTAGAAGAACTCCCAGAACCCCATCAAGCAGGTATATGTGGGCCTGCGGGCCGCTCCAAGCAACAGCCTGGTGGACCAAACTCTCACAAGTCAAGCCTGGCCTCGGGCCGGGCTTGGGGAGTAGAACAACTCCCAGAACCCCATCAACCAGGTATCAACCAGGCAATGTTGGTTAGGCCAGGGTAGACCAGGCAGGTGGGAGGGGTCTGGAGTACGTAGTACTCAGGTGGTCTTTACACCGATGCACACACATGGGCCTCGCGGCTGAGTGGGCAACGCTCGGGGGTCGTAATCCTAATGGTCCGGGATCCATTCCCGTTGGAGGAAATAAATGGGCTTTGTTTCTTTCACCCTGATGCCCCCCTGTTCACCTAGCAGTAAATAGGTACCTGGGAGTTAGACAGCTGCTACGGGCTGCTTCCTGGGAATATGTATGTGTGTGTGTTGGAGAAAAATATACATGATATAACAGAGGAATAGTAGATTGATTAGAAAGGCGGGGTCCAAGAGCTAATAGCTCGATTCTGCAGGCACAAATAGTAAATACAAATACTAAATACACACACACACACACACACACGCGCGCGCACACACACACATACACACACACACACACACACACACACACACACACACACACACACACACGGGCCGAAAGAGCAAAGCTCAACCCCCGCAAACACAACTAGGTGAATACACACACACACACACACACACACACACACACACACACACACACACACACACACACACACACACATCTATCTTCATCAACTCTCAAATAGTATTCGTCACTGTCGCACAAACCACAGGACAACAGCAACAGGCTGGAGTATCATAATTACTTCGTTGGCTAAGGGGACGTAACGGAGACGTAACGGAGACATTTAGGAGACATTTGATGCAGTTCTACTTAAGAGATTGCAATAAAAATTAGAGAATAACCATGTAAGTGACAAAATAAGATTAGAGAGTACCTCTCTGGTGAGAAACAGAAGGTCAGAAGAAAGAGACACCTCCTTAAAAAGAGGGTCAAAAGTTGCTTGAATCAGTACTATTTAAAGTAGATGACTTAAATAACTACTCACCAGTGTTATGTATTCTAGCCACATGTATTGTACATGTGACTGCCAGAGACACACACATGACTGACAGTGTAGGACATATGGCTACCTTGAACCTAGATATGATGAGCATTTTTCAGCCTAGAGTAGCTAGACAATCCCTTTACCTGGTCCACTTCCGCCCCAAACGCGGCCAGCATTTTTGACTAATTTTTCCATTGGTCCCTTTATATTCAAGCCTTAATCTGATATAGCCCAGGTAGGAGAGACGCCCTGCCCTTGTTGAACTGTGGCGTCTATACCCCTATATATAGGACGTACACACACACACATTATATATAACACGAGAAGCCTGAATGGTCCCCAGGACTATATGCGACTGATTAATATATTATTCTATTATAATAATTATATATAATATATATATAATTATATACGCTTTTACTACAAGCGCATGTCTGGCACGCGTGCATAGTCGGCAATTGCATGCAATTAAATGCG
>NC_091222.1:26351170-26358670 GCF_040958095.1 Procambarus clarkii | reverse complement strand
AAATTCAACCAGGTTCCACCTCTGTTGAGAATGACTCCCTTTCTCATTCTAGGCTCGGGTAAGGGTTGCTCAAAAGGTGATGGGGATCCTAATGGGTCCCGGAGTAATGGTGAAGGGGGAGGTACAGTGCCAATAATGTCTCAACTACCTAATTGTCAACTCACGAGAAATGGTGATGATAATTCCTCTCTAATCCTTTATACTCTATGCTTCCCTTCCCTACCGCCCTATCTCTCTCTCTCTCTCTCTCTCTCTCTCTCTCTCTCTCTCTCTCTCTCTCTCTCTCTCTGTGTCTCTCTGTGTGTCTGTCTTTCGACAGTGAGACAGAGAGAGACAGAGAGAGAGAGAGACAGAGAGAGAGAGACAGAGAGAGAGACAGAGAGAGAGAGAGACAGAGAGAGAGACAGAGAGAGAGAGAGAGAGAGAGAGAGAGAGAGAGAGAGAGAGAGAGAGAGAGAGAGAGAGAGAGAGAGAGAGACAGAGAGAGAGAGACAGAGAGAGAGAGAGAGAGAGAGAGAGACAGAGAGAGAGACAGAGAGAGAGAGAGAGAGAGAGAGAGAGAGAGAGAGAGAGAGAGAGAGAGAGAGAGAGAGAGAGAGACAGAGAGACAGAGAGACAGAGAGAGAGACAGAGAGAGACAGAGAGAGACAGAGAGAGACAGAGAGAGACAGAGAGAGACAGAGAGAGACAGAGAGAGACAGAGACAGAGAGAGAGACAGAGAGAGACAGAGAGAGACAGAGAGAGACAGAGAGAGACAGAGAGAGACAGAGAGAGACAGAGACAGAGAGAGAGACAGAGAGAGACAGAGAGAGACAGAGAGAGACAGAGAGAGACAGAGAGAGACAGAGAGAGACAGAGACAGAGAGAGAGACAGAGAGAGACAGAGAGAGACAGAGAGAGAGACAGAAAGAGAGAGAGAGAGAGACAGAGAGAGAGACAGAAAGAGAGAGAGAGAGAGACAGAGAGAGAGACAGAGAGAGAGAGAGAGACAGAGAGAGAGAGAGAGAGAGAGAGAGACAGAGAGAGACAGAGAGAGAGACAGAGAGAGACAGAGAGAGACAGAGAGAGACAGAGAGAGACAGAGACAGAGAGAGAGACAGAGAGAGACAGAGAGAGACAGAGAGAGACAGAGAGAGACAGAGAGAGACAGAGAGAGACAGAGAGAGACAGAGAGAGACAGAGAGAGACAGAGACAGAGAGAGAGACAGAGAGAGACAGAGAGAGACAGAGAGAGAGACAGAAAGAGAGAGAGAGAGAGACAGAGAGAGAGACAGAGAGAGAGAGAGAGACAGAGAGAGAGACAGAGAGAGAGACAGAGAGAGACAGAGAGAGACAGAGAGAGAGACAGAAAGAGAGAGAGAGAGAGACAGAGAGAGAGAGAGAGACAGAGAGAGAGACAGAGAGAGAGACAGAGAGAGAGACAGAGAGAGACAGAGAGAGACAGAAAGAATATATTAGAGGCACATCGATATTAGGAGAAATAAGAAATACTTCCATATTTCTCTATACCTCCCTCTCCCCCCGCCTCCCCCCTAAACCTTCCCTATCTCCCTATTTCCACAGCCCCTCACCCAATCCCCCCCTCACTATCCCCCAATCTCCCCTCCCTCCGTCCCCTTGTCTCCTATGCATCTGGAGACCAAAGTAATTATGAACCTATTTTGCTGGCTGCGTCAATAACGGATAGGGACAAGATTACCATTCGTGTGAGTTCCCTATTGCATCTTCCTACCGGGATGACAGCCTCGGAGAGCAGCCCACTCCGCTAGTAGGTACAGCCTTACGTATACCCACGAACGAGGGTAGAATTAGTGGGTTTCGTAAGTTATAAACGATATGGGAACCCAGCTCTCAGAGAGGTTAATAAATGAGAAATTTGTCGAAACTCTCTGAGGAGAGAGTGGCGGCTTGCCGTATGCATCTAAAATGTGCAATTTGCAAGGCCCGCCGCCCTATGGTTGCAATCAAGGGTGTCCCTCCCCCCCCTCACCCCTTAATGGCACCCCCCTTTGCCCCCCCCCCTTAATGGCACCTCCTTTGCCACCACCCTTACCCCTTCTGCCACCACCAATCGTAAAAAATTCAACTGTTTTGCCTAACCTGAAACATACGAACCCAACCAACCCACCAAGCCCCATCAAGGCCGATGAACAGGAACGTCGATATTACGGTGTTCTAATTTGCAAAAAAAATATGATGATTTTTTTACGGATTCTTCGATATTTAATGTGTCGTTTTAGGTAGGAATAAGTTGATTGCAAAGGCAAGAAAGGCACAAGTTTGTGGTATACAGTTTGTGGTATACAGCTTGTGGTATACAGCTTGCGGTATACAGCTTGCGGTATACAGCTTGTGGTATACAACTTGCGGTATACAGCTTGCGGTATACAGCTTGTGGTATACAGCTTGTGGTATACAGCTTGTGGTATACAGCTTGCAGTATACAGCTTGCGGTATACAGCTTGTGGTATACAGCTTGTGGTATACAGCTTGTGGTATACAGCTTGCGGTATACAGCTTGCGGTATACAGCTTGTGGTATACAGCTTGTGGTATACAGCTTGTGGTATACAGCTTGTGGTATACAGCTTGTGGTATACAGCTTGTGGTATACAGCTTGCGGTATACAGCTTGTGGTATACAGCTTGTGGTATACAGCTTGCGGTATACAGCTTGTGGTATACAGCTTGTGGTATACAGCTTGTGGTATACAGCTTGCGGTATACAGCTTGCGGTATACAGCTTGTGGTATACAGCTTGCGGTATACAGCTTGCGGTATACAGCTTGCGGTATACAGCTTGCGGTATACAGCTTGCGGTATACAGCTTGTGGTATACAGCTTGTGGTATACAGCTTGTGGTATACAGCTTGCGGTATACAGCTTGTGGTATACAGCTTGTGGTATACAGCTTGTGGTATACAGCTTGCGGTATACAGCTTGCGGTATACAGCTTGTGGTATACAGCTTGTGGTATACAGCTTGTGGTATACAGCTTGCAGTATACAGCTTGCGGTATACAGCTTGTGGTATACAGCTTGCGGTATACAGCTTGCGGTATACAGCTTAGTTATTCTCTACTCACACATCCCCAGGAAGCAGCCCGTAGCAGCTGTCTAACTCCCAGGTACCTATTTACTACTAGGTAACAGGGGCATCAGAGTGAAAGAAACTGCCAATTTCGTTTCTCATCGGCGCCGTGAATCGAACCCCGGTCCATGGGATTACGTGTCCAGCGTCCTGACCACTCAGCCACCAGCGCCCTGTGTACAGATTCCTAACCTTGTTGGTTAGGAATCACCATCGAGATATTAGCTCTTGGACCCCGCCTTTCTAACCGTCGCTTGTCTAATGTACTGACTTTCGACCAATTTTGCCTCATATATTCACTATATATATTCCTCCTATATTTCCTATATATATACACATACCCATGAAGCAGCTGCCCAATTTCCATCTACCTATTTTCTGCTAGGGGAACAGATGCATCAGGTGAAGGAAACCTCTACCCATTTGCTTTGGCCTCGAACCTGGGTCCTTGTGGTTATAACTCCTGAATGTTTATGCGAAGGCCTGTGACTGTGCACTGGGTGTGAGCATGCGCGCGCGCGCGTATTTATATTGCTAGGAATTACCAACAACACAGGATATATCAGGATTGATAATCCTCCTCTACAAGCTAGGATAGGTCTCTAGACCTATCCTAGCCTGTTGAGACCTACCCTAGCCTGTAGAGACCTATCCTAGCCTGTAGAGACCTATCCTAGCCTGTAGAGACCTATCCTAGCCTGTAGAGACCTACCCTAGCGTGTAGAGACCTACCCTAGCGTGTAGAGACCTACCCTAGCGTGTAGTGACCTACCCTAGCGTGTAGAGACCTACCCTAGCGTGTAGAGACCTACCCTAGCGTGTAGAGACCTATCCTAGCGTGTAGAGACCTACCCTAGCGTGTAGAGACCTATCCCAGCCTGTAGAGACCTACCCTAGCGTGTAGAGACCTACCCTAGCGTGTAGAGACCTACCCTAGCGTGTAGAGACCTACCCTAGCGTGTAGAGACCTACCCTAGCGTGTAGAGACCTACCCTAGCGTGTAGAGACCTACCCTAGCGTGTAGAGACCTACCCTAGCGTGTAGAGACCTACCCTAGCGTGTAGAGACCTACCCTAGCGTGTAGAGACCTACCCTAGCGTGTAGAGACCTACCCTAGCGTGTAGAGACCTACCCTAGCGTGTAGAGACCTATCCTAGCGTGTAGAGACCTATCCTAGCGTGTAGAGACCTATCCCAGCCTGTAGAGACCTATCCTAGCCTGTATAACTCTCCAGCCCTTTTGCCCAACCACTTGTGGTGGACGGTAGAGCGACGGTCTGGCTTCATGCAGGTCGGCGTTCAATCCCCGACCGTCCACAAGTGGTTGGGCACCATTCCTTTCCCTCCGTCCCATCCCAAATCCTGACCCATTCCCAGTGCTATATAGCCGTGAATGGACTTGGCGCTTTCCCCCTGATAGTTCAATCCGTCCCTACTCCCGTTTTCTGTTGTGGGTCCTCTGGCAGGTTAGGATAAGGGCACTTTAGTACTACCGTTTCTTGACGTTGGGGGACCTTAGGAGGACGGAGCTGGTTGGGCAAGCTCTAAGAACGTTCCCTCAACACGGGCCGAGCTCTGCGCTTTGTTGGGAAGGTGTGAAATATGAAGCGGAACGGAATGACGGATTTGGTCATGTGGGACGGGTGTGGGAGGGAGGGTGTGGGAGAGGGGGTGTGGGAGAGGGGAGTGTGAGAGGGTGTGTGGGAGAGGGGGTTTGGGAGGGGATATGGGAGGGTATGTGGGAGGGGTGTGGGTGGGGGAGAGTGAGAGGGGGGGTGTCGATGGGAGGGGAGAGACAGAGTGAGGGGAACATGGAGGAAGGGAACAGCAAAGATAGAAAGGGGCCAACGAGAAAGAAAAGTCAGGAGAAAGTAAGAGAAAAAAAGAGAGAACAAAAATTCCTCAATGTAAACAAAAGTGAAATTCGTAGAACATAAACAAAACAAACCATAAGAAACAAGCAAAACAAACACATTAAAACACCGGCTCATCGAAACATCAAACTGGTGACAAATGAGCGAAATGTATCTGACAAATAAATTGTTTTTGGTGTTAAAGATTCGCTTCCTGGAATAAAATCCCAAGTAGCACGGTCTATGGCGAGCCCGTAGTGACAAATAACATTTGCCTGAACGCCACAGAAACGTTGCTTTAAGCGTAACAATACCTCCAAGATACGCTAAGATTCCCCCCCCCTCCTTCTGGGGAGGGGGGTGGGGGTCTTAACAACATCTCCCCCCCCCTATTCCCCCCTATCTCCCCCCCCCTCTCTCTGGCAACCTTGCCAAATCTACGCCAAGACAGGTGTCAAAGACCGTAAATATTCGCTTGCCCGTCATTTGACAGGCGTCCCACCGGAATTGCGGTTGACAAATAAACCTAATGGCTCATTCCCCCCCTTAGTTCTAATGGGGGGTTGTGAGCAGATGCCCAATTTGGGTGGAGAGATGCCCAATGTGGGTAGACAAATACCCCCCCCCCCCAGGACAGTAGATCTCCGCCTCTACAGTCTTTTAACGAAGTTGGGAGATAATCCCCTTTTACATGAACAACGGTAGTCAAGCTGTTCTATTCGAACAACGGTAGTCAAGATGTTCTATTCGAACAACGGTAGTCAAGATGTTCTATTCGAACAACGGTAGTCAAGATGTTCTATTCGAACAACGGTAGTCAAGCTGTTCTATTCGAACAACGGTAGTCAAGATGTTCTATTCGAACAACGGTAGTCAAGCTGTTCTATTCGAACAACGGTAGTCAAGATGTTCTATTCAAACAACGGTAGTCAAGATGTTCTATTCGAACAACGGTAGTCAAGATGTTCTATTCGAACAACGGCAGTCAAGATGTTCTATTCGAACAACGGTAGTCAAGCTGTTCTATTCGAACAACGGCAGTCAAGATGTTCTATTCGAACAACGGTAGTCAAGATGTTCTATTCGAACAACGGTAGTCAAGATGTTCTATTCGAACAACGGTAAGTTAAGATGTTCTATTCGAACAACGGTAGTCAAGATGTTCTATTCGAACAACGGTAGTTTAGATATTCTATTCGAACAACGGTAAGTTAAGATATTCTATTCGAACAACGGTTGTTTACATATTCCATTCGAACAACAGTAGTTTACATATTCTATTCAAACAACGGTAGTTTACATATTCTATTCGAACAACGGTAGTTGAGATATTCTGTCCGATAGGATTAAATCCTTCGAGAAAGAGAGTTTGCGGCCCCTTTTCCCCATCCTGTACAGCTAACGGGATTGTAATTAATTGCGTTTTCAAAAGAACATTTCGAAAATGCATCAGCATTTCGCATTTACGCATTCAGGACTCCCCAAGTTCCCCCTAGTTATTAAGATCTTTCCATTTTGGGCAAGGATAGAACTTGCGAACAAATCCACAAGGGCCGTGACGAGGATTCGAACCTGCGTCCGCTTTACATTTCAACATGCAGACTAATTTGTGCACGCAATAATTAAAACACACACACACACAAATTGCGTGCGAGCAGGAGAGTAGGATCTATGAACATGCAGTCAGGCCTCGCAACTCAAATACACATCCTGGTCAAAAATGCCAACATGGTTCGGACTAAATCAAACATTTTCCCCAGGACAAATGTGAGAACTGGACAAAATGTGCTGTTTCCCCATTCTCAGAGTACACAAGGGGGCAGAGGCGCACGCCGCAAAAATATATATTGACTTCATTAGCAAACCTGGAGTCATAATCACAGTGGCTGACCTACCGTTGGGCATCTCTCTCCCTCTCCCCTCTCTCTCCCCTCTCTCTCTCTCTCTCACTTCCCTCTCTTTTTCCTCCTCCTCCTCCCTCTTCACGGTGGGAACATCTGGCAACCCGAACGCCTCCACGAGAGGCTAATTTATACATCTATGAACGTCTATATCTGGGTTTAAAATACATCAATATGGTTGTAGATGAGATGGCTGGTTAGGTTAAGGTTGTGTGGGCGTGTGTGGGCGTGTATGTGGGCGTGTGTGGGTCGTTAAGACGAAGACTGGCAACTGAGGGTGCGGCCCGCCCTCTCCCCCTCCCACCAGAAGACCCCATCCCACCTACACCCTTCCCATCCCCTCCCAGATGGCAAAAACTCAATGCACGATGCGAATAACGAGATGCAACTTCTGCAATGACCTCTTTCTCCCCGGGTCTTATGCATCGCTTCTTCCAGCTTTGCAATGTTGATGCTGCAATGAGCGTAGGTCTACTGCCCTCAGCGTATAACGTAGGCCTATAAGGGAAAATGGGAAGAGAATATGAAACGGCCCGACGTCCCTTCTCCTCTCTTCTCAGGAGCGGAGGCTGCAAGATGCTGGTGGTGGTGGTGGTGGTGGTGGTGGTGGTTGTTGACGTGGTGGTGGTGGTAGTTGACGTGTAGCTGGTGGTGGTGG
>NC_091222.1:26343670-26346170 GCF_040958095.1 Procambarus clarkii | reverse complement strand
AAATTCAATCCGAATTAAGCCATCATATAATCCCTGAAACAATGCCTCTTCAGAAATTAATTGAATTTCGCTTCAAACTCAAGAATTAAATAAAAAAAAAATACATCATTTTTATATAAAATTTTATTTTTATTGCAGACATCTACTCTTCTGAAGTCTGAAAACGTCGATAAACGAGAAAAAGATAAACGAAGAGATGAAAAAAACAAATAAAGAGAGACTAAACATGCATTCTCGCACCCCCGCCAACCTTAGTGATTAGAAATACCGACTCAAAAAATGTGTAATTAAGGGGATGTCATAATTGAAATGTGCTGATATATGCAGCCTAAGAGGGAGCTGGAGTAGGGAGAACGATAAGGGAGAGAGAGGGAGGGAGGGTGAGAGATGGAGAGAGAGAGAGAGAGACTCAGATTACGACAACCACAACATAAGACGCTCAGCCAATTTCAAGAATATTACTTTATCAACCATAATTCATTCCATAATTGACTCGCATTTATAACACGTGTTCTCTACACACAGAGATACACACTGTTCTCTGTTCTCTTAAGGGAGCCGGTCGGCCGAGCGGACAGCACGCTGGACTTGTGATCCTGTGGTCCTGGGTTCGATCCCAGGCGCCGGCGAGAAACAATAGGCAGAGTTTTTTTTCACCCTATGCCCCTGTTACCTAGCAGTAAAAATAGGTACCTGGGTGTTAGTCAGCTGTCACGGGCTGCTTCCTGGGGGTGGAGGCCTAGTCGAGGACCGGGCCGCGGGGACACTAAAGCCCCGAAATCATCTCAAGATAACCTCAAGATATAACCACACAGATGTGTAGAATCCAATCGACTGACTATATGAAGGCTCTGACATACACCTGTTTTCAACTTCATCTGATTTCTAAAATGACTAATTTTCCAACCCAAACACCCTGAATGAGACATGAATGTCGCCTATGTCTTCACACGGCCATTTGGGGAGTCACTCTTAATGCTCTCAATATATAGACAAGACGATGCCACCACTTTCTTGAAAATAAATACACAACAAAGTTCCATTAAGGAGCTTTATTGAGCACAGAACCCTGACCCTCACTATAGAGATCCTGTCCAACAGCACCGAAATAATTGACAGATTTAGCGGAAACAGGACATAGCAAAGCTCTTGACACTAATCGCTCTCAACAAGCCAGCTCATACTTAAATATGTCCATTTATCCACATACCAGAAACTGCCTGAAAATTCTCCAATTAACGGTCCAGTTGACCAATGAAAATGCAGGACCAGATTACCCTGTCCTCTCTATAGGCTAACTACCTCTCTACCTAAATTGTGTTTTCATGAACTATATAATTCTTTCATGTTTTTTATATTCACTTTTCCTCTGCTTCTAAGAAAGCTAATTTGAACTCGGAAAACGTGTCAGGCCCATTGTAAATTTAAAATTAACTTCAGAGAATTAATTTTTCAACTTAATTCTCAAGAAAAAACGAAAATTCAGTTATTTAGGAAAAAATCGTGCTGGAATCATTGATCTAACATTTCATCACATTCAATAACGTATGTCTACAAGAACGACTGCTATCTCTCTCTTATATATATATATATATATATATATATATATATATATATATGTATATATATATATATATATATATATATATATATATATATATGTCGTACTTAGTAGCCAGAACTCACTTTTTGGCCTACTATGCATGGCCCGATTTGCCTAATAAGCCAAGTTTTCCTGAATTAATATATTTTTTCTAATTTTTTTCTTATGAAATGATAAAGCTACCCATTTCATTATGTATGAGGTCAATTTTTTTTATTGGAGTTAAAATTAACGTAGATATATGACCGAACCTAACCAACCCTACCTAACCTAACCTAACCTATCTTTATAGGTTAGGTTTGGTTAGGTAGCCGAAAAAGTTAGGTTAGGTTAGGTTAGGTAGGTTAGGTAGTCGAAAAACAATTAATTCATGAAAACTCGGCTTATTAGGCAAAACGGGCCTTGCATAGTAGGCTGAGAAGTGAGTTCTGGCTACTAGGTACGACATATATATATATATATATATATATATATACATATATATATATATATATATATACATATATATATATATATATATATATATATATATATATATATATATATATATATATATATATATATATATATATATATATATTACACACACACACACACACACACAATTGACGATCACAAAACACTGATCATTTTATGCGGAAAAGACACAGACATATGAAAAAGTGAACGTTTCGACCTGTTAAAGCCTTTGTCAACATGACTCAAAAGTCTTGTGTTGACAAAGGCTTTAACAGCCCGAAACGTTCACTTTCTTTCATATTTCTCTGTGGATTTTCCGCATATATATATATATATATATATATATATATATATATATATATATATATATATATATATATATATATATATATATATATATATATATATTATTAAATATGACCGAAAAAGTAAGATTAA
>NC_091222.1:26326170-26338670 GCF_040958095.1 Procambarus clarkii | reverse complement strand
CCCAGAGACGCATGATTCAATCTCCCAGAGACGCATGATTCAATCTCCCAGAGACGCATGATTCAATCTCCCAGAGACGCATGATTCAATCTCCCAGAGACGCATGATTCAATCTCCCAGAGTCGCATGATTCAATCTCCCAGAGACGCATGATTCAATCTCCCAGAGACGCATGATTCAATCTCCCAGAGACGCATGATTCAATCTCCCAGAGACGCATGATTCAATCTCCCAGAGACGCATGATTCAATCTTTTCAGAAGCGTATGATTCAAATTTCCAGAGACCAGAAAATTCAATTTCATACGGGTCCCAGGCCTTCGACTTTCCAGTTTCCACGAGTCTCCCCCGAAGTCGACATCAAAACGCAATATTCTCTTACAAAAAACGGGAATCAGGACGTTTTTAATTAGTGTTGAGGGAATCAGCAGATCAAATCTCCTCTGCTGACTTTGCTCTCGCACCGTCAGTAGATTGACTAATTAATTCGTATTTGTGTCAGAAATGACTTCATATCGTGAAGTTGCTTTTCTCCAACTTTTTTTTTGGGGGCGAGCCAGTAGGCTGATCCCGTGTAATTCTACGAGTCTTTTTATAAATGTTTAATTGAGTATTTCATGATGTTTTAAAGATATAAACATTACTACTGGAAAATAAACTGGATCCGAAATGCTCATCTTGGTGTATTTAATGATGGATGTGAACCTTTTAGGTTATGGTAGTTTTTTGGTATTTTTGGTTTTGTAATAATAGTTTTTTTTATTATCTACCACTGACGTGGCCAGACATTTACAATGCTAACCATCATATATACATTTTCTTCTGTCCTCCATGGACAGGGTTAGAGATGTGTTAAACATATAGTTCAAGGGTTTATTGATCAACCACAGAAGGTGATTCGGTGCTTTTAAAATGCTAAGCTAACCTACATACGTAAATACATAGATACACAGATTTACGTATGCCCTACATAAAGTGGTCGATGTGTCTTTTACATAGTGTCATTAATGTGCATTTACAAAGGTGAAATGTAATTCTGATCAGCTTCCAATAGTTATAGTGTAAGACGTCTGTGTCATGTTAATCATCTCCTCTCTCTCATATATATATATATATATATATATATATATATATATCCTCTACTCCACTTACCAGCCAAGAACAGAACATTCCAACATCACTAAGGTTCTTATGTGGGTTTTTAGGGTCAATATCAGCCATATTTCCAGGCCCTAAGCCACCACATTCCTCCATCTTTATCCTCTGAGCGCGGCATCACTTCCAGGAACCTTCATCTCTGCCACAAGCTATATACAGACTCCTGAATATATTTTCTTTTTGTTGACCAGACCACACACACTAGAAGGTGAAGGGACGACGACGTTTCGGTCCGTCCTGGACCATTCTCAAGTCAATTGTGTTATAGATTTCCCTGTTTTTTCTGGTGAGTGCCTGTGTGAGTCTAGATCCCCCCCCCCCCCACTCTTCGGCCTTCTGTTGTTCGAAATGATTCAATATATATTTGTCTAGTGGTATTTTCTGATTACAAAGAAAATCTCAGGTTCCATTTACAGATTTTTTTGAGGGAGAGGAAGCCAGCATTTTCAAGACATTTTTTGTCTTCCTTTGAAATGATTTTTATATATTTTAAATTTGTTTCGATAATTTGTGTCATACTTTAGGTCTATGTTTTTTTAGGTCACATATATTTAGGTCAGGGAGCCGGTCGGCCGAGCGGATAGCACGCTGGACTTGTGGTCCTGGGTTCGATCCCAGGCGCCGGCGAGAAACAATAGGCAGAGTTTCTTTCACCCTATGTCCCTGTTACCTAGCAGTAAAATAGGTACCTGGGTGTTAGTCAGCTGTCACGGGCTGCTTCCTGGGGGGGGGGGGGGGGTGGAGGCCTGGTCGAGGACCGGGCCGCGGGGACACTAAAAGCCCCAAATCATCTCAAGACAACCTCAAGATATGTGACTGACTGCTCCTCCAGCTTGTACTGCTCCTCCAGCTTGTCCTTCAGCTTACTATTGCGAGTGATCATCCAGCTTATTACAACTTCAACTCGGCTCTCAGCTTGCTCCAGCTTTGCTCTTCCAGCTTACTACTTATTTTATTTTCCACAGTCGAAACTACCTTAATTACTTCATTTTCAACAGTGTTTTTTTTCCATTTCATTTTCAATCTAACTTCGTACATATGTGCATCTCTTTGTTTATTTCAGCACTACACATTCGTGTGAGAAACACCACCCGGGACCAGATTCACGAAGCAGTTACGCAAGCACTTACGAACCTGGGGCCAGATTCACGAAGCAGTTACGCAAGCACTTACGAACCTGGGGCCAGATTCACGAAGCAGTTACGCAAGCACTTACGAACCTGGGGCCAGATTCACGAAGCAGTTACGCAAGCACTTACGAACCTGGAGCCAGATTCACGAAGCAGTTACACAAGCACTTACGAACGTGTACATCTTTCCTCAATCTTTGACGGCTTTGGTTACATTTATTAAACAGTTTACAAGCATGAAAACTTGCCAATCAACTGTTGTTATTGTTATAAACAGCCTCCTGGTGCTTCGGAGCTCATTAACTGTTTAATAATTGTAAACAAAGCCGCCAAAGATTGAGAAAAGATGTACAGGTTCGTAAGTGCTTGCGTAACTGCTTCATGAATCTGGCCCCAAGGTTCGTAAGTGCTTGCGTAACTGCTTCGTGAATCTGGCCCCCTAACAGTAACTCTGTTCTGTTGCTCTTCCTAGACAACCAACAACATGCAAAATTATGCACTCTTGGCAGCCACCTGAACCATCTATTCCTGGAAACAATTGTTTTAAAATGCTCATTCCGGACACCATACGATCTTACTCACAAGACTTTACCCTCTTCAAGATAACCACTCAATGATCTAAGACTATCCATTTAGCGGCAAAAACAACCACTCACTTCCAGAATAATCTTTTACCCTAAAAGAATGATGCCTTGTAGAAGGCATCATTCCAGACCAGATTTCATGGAATGTGCTATAATTCTCTGGAAGAAGATATTCCGTACACGGTCCTTCCATGAGACCAGTATCATGGGATCATCTTCCAAACAGCAGTTATCCAAGCCCACACAAATCCCAGTGACAAAAAGTTGTAACGAAATGGGCTTTGTGCGATGAAAAGTCTTATCTGGCGTTGGCTGGTAGCGGCAGGGAGCCATTCCTCAGTGACTTTTTCTCACTTCTCACAGACTTTTCCTCCTCTCAGCTGATAAGAGTAATGAACGGCTGAGGAGAACTCAGCCTAGGTTGCCGGCGGTGATAATGTATATAGTTAAGGAAAGGGTTGAAGCATGGACCATTGGGGGGGTGGTTTGGCCAGCACTAAATTACCTAACTAACATTTTCTAGCAATGATCTAGTTTATATAGCTTAGCTGTTGCTTATGGAGACGATTGCTTGAATTCTATGCGGGGTTATATGTCACTAGAAGACCCGGGCCCTGCGGGACAGCTGAGGTAGACAAATGAGTTTACACTCGAGTACTTAATAGATGTACTCACCTAGTTGTACTCACCTAGTTGTGCTTGCGGGGGTTGAGCTTCGACTCTTTGGTCCCGCCTTTCAACTGCCAATCAACCGGTGTACAGATTCTTGAAGGAATAGGAGGAGTATCTACACCTTCTTCAAGGAATAGGAAGGTGTCTACACCTTCTTCAAGGAATAGGAAGGTGTCTACACCTTCTTCAAGGAATAGGAGGGTGTCTACACCTTCTTCAAGGAATAGGAGGGTGTCTACACCTTCTTCAAGGAATAGGAAGGTGTCTACACCTTCTTCAAGGAATAGGAAGGTGTCTACACCTTCTTCAAGGAATAGGTTTTACCTTCTTCAAGGAATAGGAGGTGTGTCTACACCTTCTTCAAGGAATAGGAGGGTGTCTACACCTTCTTCAAGGAATAGGAAGGGTGTCTAGAACTTCCTATTCATCCGCACTACTCTTTTTCACTCTTCTCTCGATCCTTAAACCGCACCACACATCCTTTTTCTCCTATCTTCATTCTTAAACACTCTTCTATCCTCTCTTTCTTATTCCTTCAACCTGAAAACTCTGTCCCCTTCCCCCTTCTTCGGGTCACCCATCCCCGAAGCCACTTGTCGCTAACTACAATACCCAATAATTACCCAATAGTCCGCTGCAAAATAGTTCCTTCTTAAAGGAGGCGGTTTGAGGAAGACTTGGGGGGGGGGGGAGGTAGTTAGGGAGGATAGAGAATTGATATGGGGGCAGGGGGGTGGAAAGGGAGGGGGTAGGTGTGGTGGTAGAATAGGGGAAGAAGGGGGGGGTGATTGGAGGAAGGGGGGGGGGTGATTGGAGGAAGGGGGAATGGACAAGTGATTGGAGAAAGAGGGGGATAAGGAAGAGGCACAGTGAGAGATGAGAGAAGAGGCAGATAGGAGACAAATAGAGGGGAGTAGAGAGACTGAAGATAACAGATTGGTTATGGAATGGAGAGAGAGAGAGAGAGAGAGAGAGAGAGAGAGAGAGAGAGAGAGAGAGAGAGAGAGAGAGAGAGAGAGAGAGAGAGAGAGAGAGAGAGAGAGAGACAGACAGACAGAGAGAGAGAGAGAGAGAGAGAGAGAGAGAGAGAGAGAGAGAGAGAGAGAGAGAGAGAGACAGAGAGACAGAGAGACAGACAGACAGAGAGAGAGAGAGAGAGAGAGAGAGAGAGAGAGAGAGAGAGAGAGAGAGAGAGAGAGAGAGAGAGAGAGACAGACAGACAGACAGACAGACAGAGAGAGAGAGAGAGAGAGAGAGAGAGAGAGAGAGAGAGAGATCGTGGGAGGGAAGCAAAGACTGGAAACAGTGTGGAGGAAGACAAATGGCAAGGGAGAGTAAGGGGCTAGAAATCGGGAATGGAAGGGACGATGAATAAGGAATATGGAGGGAAAGGGAGAGGAAAGGAGGGAAGGGGGAGGGGTAATACAGGAGGAGGAGAGGTTAATTTTATTAAATAACATTGATATGACACAATGTATTTTTATCTATATTAATGTATTGTTGCCTGAATTAATGTATTGTTGCCTGAATTAATGTATTGTTGCCTGAATTATTGTATTGATGGCAGTATTAATGTATTGGTTTATGGTTGTATTACTGTATTGGTGGCTGTATTTTTAATGTATTGGTGGCTGTATGAACGTATAGGTGGCTGCAGTAATGCTTAGTACTCACCCAATTGTATTCACCTAATTGTGTTTGCGGGGGTTGAGCTCTGGCTCTTTGGTCCCGCCTCTCAACTGTCAGTCAACAGGTGTACAGGTTCCTGAGCCTACTGGACTCTATCATATCTACACTTGAAACTGTGTATGGAGTCAGCCTCCACCACATCACTGCCTAATGCATTCAATTTACTAACTACTCTGACACTGAAACAATTACTTATAATGTCTCTGTGGGTCATTTGGGTACTCAGCTTCCACCTGTGTTCCCTTGTGTGAGTACCACCCCGTTAAAGTCTTTATCTACTCTGTCAATTACCCTGAAAATTGTTTATGTGGTGATCATGTCTCCCCGAACTCTGTCTTCTAGCGACGTGAGGTGCAATTCGCGTAGCCTTTTCCCGTAACTGATATCTCTTCGTTCTAGGACTAGTCTAGTGGCATATCTTTGAACCTTCGCCAGCTTCGTCTTGTGCTTGACAAGGTATGGACTTCATGCTGGAGATGCACACTCCAGTATTGGTCTGACATATGTGGTGTACAAAGTTTTAAAGATTACTTACTCAAATTTATAAAGGCAGTTCTGATGTTAGCCAGCCTCGCATATGCCACTGATGATATCCTTAAGATGTGGGCTTCAGGAGACAGGTTCAGTGTGGTATTAACCCCTAGATCCTTCTCTCTACCAGCTTCATTACTTTACATTTATGTGAGTTGAACTCTAGTAGCCATTTGTTGGACCATTTATTCAGTTTGTCCAGGTCATCTTCCACCATCTTGCTATCTTCCTCTGCCTTAATCCTCCTCTTAATTTTCACATCAGCAAACATTGAGAGAAAGGAGTCTATTTTCCCTGGGAGATGGTTAACATATATCATAAACAGGATAGGTCCAAGAACCTATCCTTGGACCGTTGACGAGACCACACACTAGAAGGTGAAGGGACGACGACGTTTCGGTCCGTCCTGGACCATTCTCAAGTCGACAATCGACTTGAGAATGGTCCAGGACGGACTGAAATGTCGTCGTCCCTTCACCTTCTAGTGTGTGGTCTGGTCAACATACTTCAGCCACGTTATTGTGACTCATCACCTGCATATCGTTGGACCTATCCAAGGACCTATCCTGAGTCCTTGTGGGACTCTACTGGTGACGTCTCACCACTCTGAGATCTCACACCTCACAGAGACTCAGAGAGACAGAGTATCTAATGATGAGTACTAATGGAGTAGGTATTCCCTAATCCACTGGACTACCTGCCTGCATCTGAAACTTGTGCACTAGTCACTTAGGGGTACTGTATCAAAGGCTTTCTGGCAATCCAAAAATATGCAGTCTACCCACGTTTCTCTTCCTTGCCTAATTTTTGTCACCTGGTTATAGAATTCTATTAGACCTGTGAGGCAAGATTTGCCATCCCTGAACCCATGCTGGTGATGTGTTGCAAAGTTCTTTCTCTTCTGATGTTCTAACAGTTATTTTCCTCACAATCTTTTCTAGCGTCTTGCTTGACATGGGGGTTAGAGATTCTGTCCTGTTGTTCATTGCCTTCTGTCTCTCTTCTTATATATTGGGACTACATAAGCCGTCTTCGAAACTTTTGGCAGTTCTCCTGTTACCGGTGACATTTCATATACCAATGAGAGTGGTGGGCCATAGTGTTCTGTTTCCTCTTTTAGTATATATGGGAGATACCGTCAGGGGCCAATGGTCTTTCCCTTCTTTTAGCTCAGAAACTTCTTGCTCTATTGTGAAGACCTCCTGGAATTTATTATTGAGTTCCTCACACACTTCGTTGTCATTTATAGTGAACCTATCTGCCATATCCACAGTTTCCATTACCTGTTCCTTCGCTGTTTATGTTCCTTCTGATGTGGCTGTGGAGAAATTTGAGTCTTTATTTGCTACGTCATTTTCGTACTTTCTACCTCTCTTCTCACCCTGAGGTACTCATTCCTGGCACTCTGGTATCTTTCTCTACTCTCTGGTGTCCTGTTATTTTTATAGTTTCTCCTTTGGACGTAGTTGCTGTACCAGTTCACATCTCTAATTAAACCATGGGTTTCTCATTTGCATTTCATTCTTTTCTTATTGAAAGTTTGTTCTGCTCCCATGCACTAAGGGACGCCGCCACTGCTCCCATGCATCGTGGGACACCACCACTGCTCCCATGCACCGTGGGACCCCACCACTGCTCCCATGCACCGAGGGACCCCACCACTACTCCCATGCACCGTGGGACACCACCACTGCTCCCATGCACCGTGGGACCCCACCACTACTCCCATGCACCGTGGGACACCACCACTGCTCCCATGCACCGAGGGACCCCACCACTACTCCCATGCACCGTGGGACCCCACCACTGCTCCCATGCACCGTGGGACCCCACCACTACTCCCATGCACCGTGGGACACCACCACTGCTCCCATGAACCGTGGGACCCCACCACTACTCCCATGCACCGTGGGACCCCACCACTGCTCCCATGCACCGAGGGACCCCACCACTACTCCCATGCACCGTGGGACACCACCACTGCTCCCATGCACCGTGGGACCCCACCACTACTCCCATGCACCGTGGGACCCCACCACTGCTCCCATGCACCGAGGGACCCCACCACTACTCCCATGCACCGTGGGACACCACCACTGCTCCCATGCACCGTGGGACACCACCACCACCACAATTCACTCGCCGACTCCGGGAAAAGGAGTAGGTCTAAAAATTGGGAAAAAAATTCGCCCAACTATTTGGGCAAGTTCACCACTGGTGACCAGAGTGTGGAGGCGATTGGGGAGGGCTGCACCCCCTTAACCTCCTGAAGTAGGTCACTCTCCTGACCTCCCTGAAAGGGTGTCCTTGAAATACAAAACACACACCGTGAACGTAAAAAAGCAAAAAAAAACAAAAACCCACCAAGGTCCGCTACACTTCGAAGGCAACATGAAAAAAAAAAAAACATCCCCCCACCCCCCCCCTCATTATGGGAAGGCTGAAAATTTTATCGTCGCGTTCGGAGTGAGTACCAACTTGGACCCAACTTTTAGAATTTAATCTCCGGCATGGGCCAAAGTTTCACTATTTTTTCCCCTTTTAACCGTCGAGTATAGCCGGTCTGATAGCCAGTGCTTGAAGACCGCAGCCGCTGACAAGCTTAGTGCTCTCTCTGTCTGTCTGCTGCTGCGCCTTCTGCTGTTGCTGCTCCTCTGCTGGTGAAGGCGGCTCTGGGGAGTGGAGTGATACTGCCCCCAGCCGCTGCGGGAAAGTAATCGGTGAAAAATGGTAAATATATAACCAACATGACCAGACTTCTTCGCGGCGGAGCTGGCAGCACGCAGTAGTGTCAACTCTGGCACTGTCCACCCTCGCTTGGCACTCCTGCCGCTGGAGGCACTCAACACACCCTCAAGCCACAAGTATATCCTCCAACCACACCTCCTTGCTCCTCGAGGAACAAAAGCCTCACGCCAAGCTGTACGTGGAGGTGAAGTTGATGAACTAGATGGTGAAGATGGAGGCATGTTAGGCCCTGTGTGTGGCACTATCTTGGCACCACTTGGGGCCCTGCCGTCCCCGCTCGGCGCTCGGAATAGGAATGGCCCTATTACCCCGACATTGATCTTCCCTGCCTTAATCCTTCCTTGCATTTTTCCTTCAGTAATTTTAGGGCAGCAAGATCTATGCTACCGACCCACTAGTCAACTTGCTTTTCTTTACTTTCAGTTTCCAATCATGTTGCAAAATCATTATTTGCAACATCTAATACGTACGCTAATGTGGTTATCTTGTCGACATTTGCAAGATATCACAGTTCCTCCATATTTTCGGCTATCTTAAGTATGCAAATACAACTTTTCATAGCGAAGTGAGAACTCAGTTGATCATAAATTTAACTCTAGCTTTCATTATATACATTTTTTATACAAACTTTGCAAGCAACATTGTCAAAACCTTGCCTCTTAAATATGAGGTTTTTATTTGAGTATTAAAATGAATAAGTTACTGACCTAAAAACTTTAAAGAATTATTATTCATATTCTTGAATGGTGTTCAATTTAATACAATTATTACACTTCTACATGTTACATGCACATATACATCACAGACACGCCACATATGTCACATAGAAGTCACACATGTCACATAGAAGTCACACATGTCACATAGAAGTCACACATGTCACATAGAAGTCACATATGTCACATAGAAGTCACACATGTCACATAGAAGTCACATATGTCACATAGAAGTCACACATGTCACATAGAAGTCACACATGTCACATAGAAGTCACATATGTCACATAGAAGTCACACATGTCACATAAAAGTCACATATGTCACATAGAAGTCACACATGTCACATAGACGTCACACATGTCACATAGAAGTCACATATGTCACATAGAAGTCACACATGTCACATAGAAGTCACATATGTCACATATTAACCCTCCACTGCCTAAATGACAGTTTACGAGTGAGTGCGCTTTTCTGCTTTTAAGCTAACTTAAGTGCGTGAGCGGCAGTGTGTGTGCGTGTGTCTGTGCGTGTGTGCGTGCATTGCGTGTCTGTGCGTGCTTACATACAGCCCGTAACGAGGATTTAGATCATTACTAGCCCATATATGTAATAGCACTTGTTATATAAAAGTTAACTGAGAGAGAGAGAGAGAGAGAGAGAGAGAGAGAGAGAGAGAGAGAGAGAGAGAGAGAGAGAGAGAGAGAGAGAGAGAGAGAGAGAGAGAGAGAGAGGACAAAGCGAGGCCTTTCCTCAGTAGACTACAGCCAACTGCTCAGACCATCAGCATATTAATATGCTAATTACTGTATAATACAATACGTTACACTGTATAATATGTATAATACTGTATAATATGTTACACCTTCTCAGGATAACGTTAGAACATCAACACATTATACACAATGTGTTAATAACAGTTTCTTGTAGAACAATGTTTAACTTAATGTTAATAGAGATGGAATTATGAGGAGAAAGCGCCAAGCCATTACGACCTGTACTAATGCATTATATATGTGTGTACTCACCTAGTTGTGCTTGCGGGGGTTGAGCTCTGGCTCTTTGGTCCCTCCTCTCAATTGTCAACTGGTGTACAGGTTCCTAAGCCTATTGGGCTCTATCATATCTACACTTGAAGCTGTGTATGGAGTCACAGTGTACTCACCTAGTTGTGGGGGTCGAGCTGTGGCTCTTTGGTCCCGCCTCTCAAGAATTCGGTGTGTGTGTGTGTGTGTGTGTGTGTGTGTGTGTGTGTGTGTGTGTGTGTGTGTGTGTGTGTGTGTGTGTGTAACATAGCCCAGTTGTAGTGTCCAAAGATAAAGATTATGATGAACAATGAAGGCTCAAACAATGCCTCTAATCACACATCTAATCACCAGTATTCCCTGATAATCATCCTAATCATTCTTGACCATTCTAATGCCAGAATGGCAATACAACAAATAAAACAAACAAAAGCGGGGAATAATAACAGCAAAGGCGACGGAAGACAAACAAATAAAACAAAAAAATAACTATATAGATGTTTCATTCACCTGGGTACTGGGAGACTCGAATCCCGGTCCCCAAGTGTGTGTAAAGCCAAAGCTCAGATTATATAGAGGTTTTTCTTATATACAAAGATTGCAAGATTTCCTCTACAACTGGATTATCTTGAGAATATCTTGAGATGATTTCGGGGCTTTAGTGTCCCCGCGGCCCGGTCCTCGACCAGGCCTCCACCCCCAGGAAGCAGCCCGTGACAGCTGACTAACACCCAGGTACCTATTTTACTGCTAGGTAACAGGGGCATAGGGTGAAAGAAACTCTGCCCATTGTTTCTCGCCGGCGCCTGGGATCGAACCCAGGACCACAGGATCATAAGTGCAGTGTGCTGTCCGCTCGGCCGACCGGCTCCCTTTGGATGGTGGATACTCACACATTCGCTAAATGCCCAACTGTTTCCACTTGAACACAAGTGTAAAGTCGAACGAATTACCCAAATTAAGTGCCAGGGAGGAGACTTGGCCGTGATTGGTTGGTGCATAGAGTCTTTTTGCTGAGAACTCTTAAAGAAGAGTGTCGTCTTAGAATTCGGGTGACAGAAAGAAAACGGACTCTTAATTAAGGGGCTACTCCAGCTAACCTTCTTAGTCAGGAGAACCTAAAGTAGTGCAATGAACCAAAGTCTCTTGCTTTCACTCACACACACACACACACACACACACACACACACACACACACACTTTGGCGGGACCAAAGAGCCAGAGCTCAACCCCCGCAAACACAACTAGGTGAGTACACACACACACACACACACACACACACACACACACACACACACACACACACACACACACACACACACATACACACACACACCACGGGTGGAACACGAACAAGGGGACACAGGTGGAAACTGAGTACCCAAATGAACCACAGAGACGTTAGAAAGCACTTTTTCAGTGTCAGAGTAGTTAACAGATGGAATGCATTAGGCAGTGATGTGGTGGCGGCTGACTCCATACACAGTTTCAAATGTAGATATGATAGAGCCCAATAGGCTCAGGAACCTGTACACCAGTTGACTGACGGTTGAGAGGCGGGACCAAAGAGCCAGACCTCAACCCCCGCAAGCACAATTAGGTGAGTACACACACAGACACACACTACATAGTCCAGATAGACAATTGTGTCAATCATAAGATAGATATCACCAATTTCAATGACAAGCTATCAACCATTAGCTATTAATTAGTGTCACATCAATGACCCATCAGGTGTTAACCACTGTCAATCAGTCATTAAAGCCCCTACTAATAAAACACAGTTTTCAATACAAACAGGACAATTACAATTATTACAAAACTTAACAAAAAAAAACATGGTTCGTTTTTTTGCGTTCGTCGTTGTAAACAAAACAAAAAATCAGTCGTTACACACAAAATTATATTAATATTAAAGAATCATTTGGTTTACATGATTGTAGTTAACTGCACCATAATTACCATGGAGGTAGTTAGCTAGACGACAACCACCATGATGGTAGTTACATCCACCACAACCACCATGATGGTAATTATCTGCACCACAACTACCATGGAGGTAGTTACTTACACCACAACACCACATCCCTCTTATATCTCCACACCACCACCCCACACACCATCACACACCACACACCACCACCACCCCACACACCATCACACACCACACACCACCACCACACACTACCACACCACACCACCACACACCACACACCACCACCACACCACCGCACAACACCACCAC
>NC_091222.1:26297635-26325670 GCF_040958095.1 Procambarus clarkii | reverse complement strand
AGAGAGAGAGAGAGAGAGAGAGAGAGAGAGAGAGAGAGAGAGAGAGAGAGAGAGAGATAACTAAAACCCCAAACTATACTCCATTGATCTCCATCCATATTGTAACGATCCTTGGCTTTGTTCATTGCGTTCAACGGGCAGATGTTCAACGGATAAGTTATTTTTGTTCTTGTTCATTTGACACTGGTGGTGTTGAGGGTCGTTTGAGCTCGGGCCTAATTAGTGATCATAATTCCTGGATTGAGTTGGGATTTCGTACTGGCGATTATAAATGCATGTCTATCGATATACAGTAATCTTTTAATATTGGAATAATTCGCTAATATCATCAACTGGATGTAAATAGTTAAATATATCCTAAACTATGATTGTGTGTTTGTGTGTGTGTGTGTGTGTGTGTGTGTGTGTGTGTGTGTGTGTGTGTGTGTGTGTGTGTGTGTGTGTGTGTGTGATCACCTAGTACTCACCTAGTTGTGTTTGCGGGGGTTGAGCTCTGGCTCTTTGGTCCCGCCTCTCAACTGTCAATCAACTGGTGTACAGGTTCCTGAGCCTATTGGGCTCTATCATATCAACATTTGAAACTGTGTATGGAGTCAGCCTCCACCACATTACTGCCTAATGCATTCCACCTGTTAACTACTCTGACACTGAAAAGGTTCTTTCTAATGTCTCTGTGGCTCATTTGGGCACTCAGTTTCCACCTGTGTGTGTGTGTGTGTGTGTGTGTGTGTGTGTGTGTGTGTGTTTTACCCAATTCTATATTGCCAATTTGCCCTGAAAATGTCCCACCTTTAATGGCAATGTTGCCATAAACGGCTTTAAGACTGCCAAGGGGCTTCAAGAAAACAGCCTCCTTACTTTCATGATATATATAAAAGTGTTTCCTCTTAATCTTTCGCCACATTTGTGTTTGAAGTTTATAACTATGACCAAAATTCCCGTTTTCTTTTGCGTTAAAAAGCTGTTACTTTTTTTTTTTTACACATTTACAGTTGTAAATTGCTGAGTATATATTTTTTTTTAATTGACTGGGTTCAGAGCCTCTTATTCTTCCTTGTAGATAATATTTCTTAATTATCAGTAAGTATATATGGAAGGGGAAGGGAATTATCAGGGGGAAAGCGTCAGGATAAGGATTTGGGATGGGACGGGGGGAAAGGAATGGTTGCCCCAACCACTTGTGAACGGTCGGGGATTGAACGCCGACCTGCATGAAGCCAGACCATCGCTCTACCGTTTAATAACCCGTTCGTGGTTGATAGATCAGAAGCCTGGGAATAGAAAAAACCATCTTTCATATATTATCAAAATATTTTCAATTTTCCATATATCATTTAGCCGTTTCGACCGCTAGTTTGAAATTGCTCCATATATGCAAATTAGGCTCCTTTCCGCATTGCTTCATATCCAAAGTGATGTCTGGTTCGATTCCCATGTTTGATAACTATCAAAAGTAATATTAATTTAATAATATTTCTTTAATATCTTCTTTTGTTATGAACAAATCCACAAGGGTCATGACTAGGGTTCGAACCTGCGTTCAAGATGGGTCTTCTTTTATAGTTTATATGACTGCAAATTCATTTGGTTGTTTTGGATCTTAGTCTGAAGTGATTTTTGTTTTTTTGATCTATAAAGACACTAAAAAAAAAATTTTTGATTCCCTATTTTTTTTTTGTAATTCTTGCTTTATTAATGGAGTTTAGTTCTATATATTCTGTCTTTCACATTAATTTTTATGCTACAAAAAGAATTTTGGATTCTTTCATATTCTTATCTAGTCTTATTTTCACTATCTTTTTTCATCTCTTAATGTAGATCACCTTCACTTCCTTATCTTAGTGTACTTGTTTCAAGATGGTTTCCAGAACTTATGTTGTAAATAACATAAATGTCAATTAACTTGGGTAGTTTGGCGATTAGGTAATTTAATTACTTAGATTCGAAGATGTTTCTTGTTCCTCAATTGTCTTGTAGCGTCTGGTGTTCAAGCAGCCTGTGTTCTTGTTCACTATATGGAGAACTGTAGTTATTTACAAGAACAATGGGTTGTGAGATTACATAAGATTGGTATTTATCGGAGACCGGGGCCACGGGGCTGTGGATCCCCGGAAGGTACATCGAGGAGTCGTAGGAGACTATGGAGTTGTGTTCTGGAGTGGCCTCTCCAGGGTGCAAAGTCAGGGTAGGTTGATATGGAGGAGAAGCTGTTACCCATGCAGCAGGTCCCACCTCTCCACTGCACAGACCTAGGGTAGGTTGATACAGGGTAGAAGCTGTTGCCTATGCTGTAGGTCCCCACCCTCTCCAGGGCGCAAAGCCAGGGTAGGTTGATATGGAGAAGCTGTTACCCATGCAGCAGATTCCCCCATCTCTAGGGCGCCGAAAGTCTCCAATGGAGACTTTTAATCATTTTGTACCTTATATATAACCTAGGTTCGTAATTATGTTTCCTTCCGTTTTGACATTCCGATTTATAAGTTTTTTTTAGCTGTAAGACTGAAACCCACGAGTTTGAAAGTTGACACAAAATTTGCGTCGGCAGTAGAGCCAACTCATATTTGCGTCACGCAACATTGCTTCACAAGATGGAGAAAACTAATGCATTTGAAGTCTTTTTTTTTACTTTCTTTTTTAATCGTGCCCGAACGCCGTGCCAGCAATTGGGTTTGGAAGTCGTAAAATATTAAATTTGTCCTCTGGATTAATGACATAAAGTTCAAAGGAAATCGTTTGGAACATCTAATGTGAGGCTGAGTTTTAGCTCAGAGGGAGAGTGATTTCTGTTTTTCCTCTGGTGAACGATTGGATTTCTGTGGCGCAAATTACTGCAATCTCTGCGATGAAATGTTCGTCTGTGAGGTACTAACTCTGTCTCTGTGTCTCTGTCTGTCTCTGTCTCTCTCTCTGTCTCTGTCTCTCTGTGTCTCTGTCTCTCTCTCTGTGTCTGTCTCTCTCTGTCTCTGTCTCTCTCTCTCTCTGTCTCTGTCTCTGTCTCTGTCTCTGTCTCTCTCTGTCTCTCTCTCTCTCTCTCTCTCTCTCTCTCTCTCTCTCTCTCTCTCTCTCTCTCTCTCTCTCTCTCTCGCTCTCGCTCTCTCTCTGCTGGGCAGCTTAGGGTGGTCCCGCAGTGCACAACTGCTGGAAGAAAACTTAAAAACACGAATTAATTGTTGTTGATGCCTGGTGATTGTGGTAGGGGGGGGGGGAATTGTGTTTCCAAGCACAGAGAAGGTTTACCATCACCTCCTGTGGCACAGCCTCTGAAGGTAAACTTGAGTTTACCTTCAAGTGGTTCCCAGGATCCAATGGCTCCGGTCCCTCTGTCTTAGGCTTGCTTGTTGACTTTCTGATCAAGAAGGCTGTTAGATGCTGCAACGCGTTTAACATGTTGTGTGTCTGTCTAAGGCGCCTGACAGCTGGGTGGACAGCGCTTCGGATTCGTAATCCTGAGGCTCCGGGTTCGATCCCCGGTGGAGGCGGAGACAAATGGGCAAAATGTTTCTTTCACCCTGATGCGTCTGTTCAGCTAGCAGTAAAATAGGTACCTGGGAGTTAGACAGCTGCTACGGGCTGCTTCCTGGGGGTGTGTAACAAAAAGGAGGCCTGGTCGAGGACCGGGCCGCGGGGACGCTAAGCCCCGAAATCACCTCAAGATAACCCCAAGATAACCCCCAAGATAGCCCCAAGATAACCTCAAGATAACCCCAAGATAACCCCCAAGATAACCTCAAGATAACCCCCAAGATAACCTCAAGATAACCCCCAAGATAACCCAATATAACCCCAAGATAACCTCAAGATAACCTCAAGATAACCCCAAGATAACCTCAAGATAACCTCAAGATAACCTGGCTTATTAGAAGTATTTATTTGGCTTCAAAACAAAAAATATATGAAAATGAGTGAAAAATCCTCTTTTTTTTTTCTTTTCAATCGTTCAAAGCCTCACAGCTGCCATAGTATCTACTTTATGTAGCTTCCGGGGATCCACAGCCCCGTGGCCCGGTCTCCGAAATCAGGCCTGCCTGGTACACTAACAACAATAGTATACCAAGTTTCCAAATGACTTGGAAGAGTACGAAACATCAAACCTGGATTTACCTGTTCCTTAAACCCCCATGCGAACGGGGGGATATATATATATATATATATATATATATATATATATATATATATATATATATATATATATATATAATATATGTATATATACACCCTCGTTCCTGCCTCGGAAGGGAAGGGAAAATTATCAGGGAGAAAGCGCCAAGCCATTACGACTATATAGCACTGGGAAAGGAGTCAGGATAAGGATTTGGGATGGGACGGGAGGAGAAAGCAATACTACCCAACCACTTATGGACGATCGGGGGATTGAACACCGACCTGCATAAAAGCGAAACCGACGCTCTACCATCCACCCCCAAAAAGATTGGAACATTCCTGCCTCTGAACAGAACACAAAACACCTTTTAGGAAAACCAATTGACACATATGGAACATTTGCCTGGTGGACCAAACTCTCACAAGTCGAGCCTGGCCTCGGGCCGGGCTTGGGGAGTAGAAGAACTCCCAGAACCCCATCAAGCAGGTATATGTGGGCCTGCGGGCCGCTCCAAGCAACAGCCTGGTGGACCAAACTCTCACAAGTCGAGCCTGGCCTCGGGCCGGGCTTGGGGAGTAGACGAACTCCCAGAACCCCATCAACCAGGTAACCAGGTATTCCTGCCTCTGAACAGAACACAAAACACCTTTTAGGAAAACCAATTGACACATATAGTTGATCAAAATTCCCGGAACACATGCAGAAAGTCCTTAGGGGGAGTTTGTAGACTTTTCCCTGCGGTTTCAGATATTGTTGCTATCCATACCGGCAGCAAGGCAAAATGATATAGGATAACAGAAAAGACACAAACTTTGTAGCCAAAACTTTTTGGGGGGCGTGTGGGAGCAGTTTTGTGAAAAGGGGAAAAGAGGATTGTCTCCCCTCCCTCTCCCCCTCTTCTGGGGTGCACAGACTTGTGTTTCTATGTCTTCTTCTTTTGTCAGGGTGAGGGGGGAGAAGCTATATAGCTTTTGTTAGGGTGAGGGGGATATCTGAAGCTTTTGTCAGGGTGAGGGGGGAGAAGCTATATAGCTTTTGTTAGGGTGAGGGGGATATCTGAAGCTTTTGTCAGGGTGAGGGGGGAGAAGCTATATAGCTTTTGTTAGGGTGAGGGGGATATCTGAAGCTTTTGTCAGGGTGAGGGGGGGGAAAAGCTATATAGCTTTTGTTAGGGTGAGGGGGATATCTGAAGCTTTTGTCAGGGTGAGGGGGGAGAAGCTATATAGCTTTTGTTAGGGTGAGGGGGATATCTGAAGCTTTTGTCAGGGTGAGGGGGGAGAAGCTATATAGCTTTTGTTAGGGGATATCTGAAGCTTTTGTTAGGGTGAGGAGATATCTGTTGCTTTTGTGAAAGGATATCTGTTGCTTTTGTTAGGGTGATGGGATATCTGAACCTTTTGTTAGGGTGATGAGATATCTGAAGCTTTTGTTAGGGTGATGGGATATCTGAAGCTTTTGTTAGGGTGATGGGATATCTGAAGCTTTTGTTAGGGTGATGGGATATCTGAAGCTTTTGTTAGGGTGATGGGATATCTGAAGCTTTTGTTAGGGTGATGGGATATCTGAAGCTTTTGTTAGGGTGATGGTAATTATTTTGTATTTCTACAGATTATATAATTCAAGAAAAATGCTTCACTGTCCAGCTTTTGCCTGGAGGAAAAAAAAAGTCTATACTGGATCTTTCATTAGAAGGAAAATCATTCCAGCATGGCTTTTTTGTTAGGGGGGGGGGGGGTGAGGGGAGAAAGATGTCCTGCCCTGACTTTTGTTAGGGAAAAGAGGGGGAAAAGCTTTTCTGTAAATAAAAATTGTTAGGGTGAGGGGGGAAAGCGATGCCTGTTATAATTTTTGTCGTGGAGGAGAAAAAGAGAGAGAGAGAGAGAGAGAGAGAGAGAGAGAGAGAGAGAGAGAGAGAGAGAGAGAGAGAGAGAGAGAGAGAGAGAGAGAGAGAGGAGAGAGAGGGGAGAGACAGGATAGACAGGAGAGACAAGAGAGAGAGAGAGACACAGAGACAGAGAGACAGAGAGAGAGACAGAGAAGAGAGAGAGAAGAGAGAGTATGAGAGAGAGAAGAGAGAGAGAGAGAAGAGAGAGGAGAGAAGAGAGCGGAGAGAGAAGAGAGAGGAGAGAGACAGAGAGAGAGAGAGAGAGAGAGAGAGAGAGAGAGAGAGAGAGAGAGAGAGAGAGAGAGAGAGAAAGCCTGTAACGCCGTAGCTTTTGTTAGAGAGAGAGAGAGAGGGGGGAGAGGGGAAGTTGAAATGCTTCAACTTTTGTTAGAATGTCACGCTAGCAAAACTTTCCCCTCTAGAGTGAGGGGAAACTCTACTTTCCATCCACTACTTTCTCATTCACCGGACGTGGAGAAAGCGCCACCTATACGGCCAAAAAACGATGCATTATCTTAATTTACTGATACTGTTGGGCGTCGGGTCATTATACAACCGACAGTAAGGCGGAGCTGAAGAGCTAGAGCTCAACACAGCCAAGGACATTAGATGAGAGGGAAGGGAATTATTTGGAAAAAGCACCAAGCCATTACGACTATATAGCACTGGGAAGGGGTCAGGATTTGGGATGGGACGGGGGGAAAGGAATGGTTGCCCAACCACTTGTTGGGACGGTCGGGGATTGAACGCCGACCTGCATGAAGCCAGACCGTCGCTCTACCGTCCACCCCAAGTGGCTAGAGACACATTAGATGATAATAGACTCGCATTTTCATGCAAGAAAATGGAGTCGTCTAAGACACTAAACTGACGTCTAACGTAAGTAGACGTCAGTAGACGTCAGTAGACGTCAATTGTCTACAGCAGGGGGAGGGGGGTCCTCCCGGTCGAGCGGATAGCGTTCGTGATTCGTAGTCCAAGATCCTGGGTTCGATTCCTGACCGAAGCAGACATTAATGGGCAGAGATTCTTTCACTTGATGCCTCTATTCACCTAACAGTAAAATATCTAAATAGTCAGCTGTTGCGGGCTGATTCTTGAAGATGTGTGTGTGTGTGTGTGTGTGTGTGTGTGTGTGTGTGTGTGTGTGTGTGTGTGTGTGTGTGTGTAGCTAGACATAACAAATGAAAAATAGATTGGTTAGAAAGGCGGGGTCCAAGAGCTATTAGCTCGAATCTTCAGACACAAATATTAAGTAATCACACACACACACACACACACACACACACACACACACACACACACACACACACACACACACACACACACACACACACACACACAAGTGTAGATATGATAGAGCCCAATAGGCTCAGGAATCTGTACACCAGTTGATTGACGGTTGAGAGGCGGGACCAAAGAGCCAGAGCTCAACCCCCGCAAGCACAACTAGGTGAGCACCCATTCTTAGGCACAAACACAGTAGTTTGGACAGATGTTAGGACACACACATTAGTTTGAACAGATGTTAGGACACACACACTAGTTTGAACAGATGTTAGGACACAAACATTAGTTTGAACAGATGTTAGGACACACACATTAGTTTGAACAGATGTTAGGACACACACATTAGTTTGAACAGATGTTAGGACACACACACTAGTTTGAACAGATGTTAGGACACACACATTAGTTTGAACAGATGTTAGGACACACACATTAGTTTGAACAGATGTTAGGACACACACATTAGTTTGAACAGATGTTAGGACACACACATTAGTTTGAACAGATGTTAGGACACACACATTAGTTTGAACAGATGTTAGGACACAAACACACTAGTTTGAACAGATGTTAGGACACACACATTAGTTTGAACAGATGTTAGGACACACACATTAGTTTGAACAGATGTTAGGACACAAACATTAGTTTGAACAGATGTTAGGACACACACATTAGTTTGAACAGATGTTAGGACACACACATTAGTTTGAACAGATGTTAGGACACACACATTAGTTTCAACAGATGTTAGGACACACACATTAGTTTGAACAGATGTTAGGACACAAACATTAGTTTGAACAGATGTTAGGACACACACATTAGTTTGAACAGATGTTAGGACACACACATTAGTTTGAACAGATGTTAGGACACACACATTAGTTTCAACAGATGTTAGGACACACACATTAGTTTGAACAGATGTTAGGACACACACACTAGTTTGAACAGATGTTAGGACACACACACTAGTTTGAACAGATGTTAGGACACACACACTAGTTTGAACAGATGTTAGGACACACACATTAGTTTGAACAGATGTTAGGACACACACACTAGTTTGAACAGATGTTAGGACACACACACTAGTTTGAACAGATGTTAGGACACACACATTAGTTTGAACAGATGTTAGGACACACACACTAGTTTGAACAGATGTTAGGACACACACACTAGTTTGAACAGATGTTAGGACACACACATTAGTTTGAACAGATGTTAGGACACACACACTAGTTTGAACAGATGTTAGGACACACACACTAGTTTGAACAGATGTTAGGACACACACATTAGTTTGAACAGATGTTAGGACACACACACTAGTTTGAACAGATGTTAGGACACACACACTAGTTTGAACAGATGTTAGGACACACACATTAGTTTGGACAGATGTTAGGACACACACATTAGTTTGAACAGATGTTAGACACAAACACACTAGTTTGAACAGATGTTAGGACACACACACTAGTTTGAACAGATGTTAGGACAAACACATTAGTTTGAACAGATGTTAGACACAAACACACTAGTTTGAACAGATGTTAGGACACACACATTAGTTTGAACAGATGTTAGACACAAACACACTAGTTTGAACAGATGTTAGGACACACACATTAGTTTGAACAGATGTTAGGACACACACACTAGTTTGAACAGATGTTAGACACAAACACACTAGTTTGAACAGATGTTAGGACACACACACTAGTTTGAACAGATGTTAGGACACACACACTAGTTTGAACAGATGTTAGGACACACACATTAGTTTGAACAGATGTTAGGACACACACACTAGTTTGAACAGATGTTAGACACAAACACACTAGTTTGAACAGATGTTAGGACACACACACTAGTTTGAACAGATGTTAGGACAAACACACTAGTTTGAACAGATGTTAGGACACACACATTAGTTTGGACAGATGTTAGGACACACACATTAGTTTGAACAGATGTTAGGACACACACATTAGTTTGAACAGATGTTAGGACACACACATTAGTTTGAACAGATGTTAGGACAAACACATTAGTTTGGACAGATGTTAGGACACACACATTAGTTTGAACAGATGTTAGGACACACACATTAGTTTGAACAGATGTTAGGACACACATTAGTTTGAACAGATGTTAGGACACACATTAGTTTGAACAGATGTTAGGACAAACACATTAGTTTGAACAGATGTTAGGACACACACATTAGTTTGAACAGATGTTAGGACACACACACTAGTTTGAACAGATGTTAGACACAAACACACTAGTTTGAACAGTATTACCCGCCACGCCGTGCCTCTGTTGAACAACATTGACAGGTGTCAATTGAGTTTGACATATGTTAATTTAACCATCACCTCAGTTAATTGACTACACCAGTCATTAATTTTAACTTAACCTCGGCTAATTTGACCTTGCTAAATAGGCCATGACCCCAAATTAATTGCCTTGACCTGGGTCAAATGACTGACATGTTCTGTCCGTTGCGGATAATTAGTTAATAAACACCTGTGTTAATTGATAGTGACTTTGTTGAGTCTGTTCCATATTCAAGGATTATCCTTAAGTCCTTGAAACCTTGGGAGTCCTTAAGTTCTTGGGGGCCTGATAGTTCAGTGGACAGCGCTCGTAGTCCTGAGGTTCCGGGTTCGATCCCCGGTGTAGGAGGAAACAAGTGGACAGAGTTTCTGTCATCCTGATGCGCCTGTTCACCTAGCAGTAAATAGGTACCTGGGAGTTAGACAGCTGCTACGGGCTGCTTCCTGGGGGTGTGTAACAAAAAGGAGACCTGGTCGAGGACCGGGCCGCGGGGACGCTAAGCCCCGAAATCATCTCAAGATAACCTCTAGATAACCTCAAGATAACATACCTGCTGTTTAAACGACTCTAGCCATTCTAAACGACTCAACTAAGTTCAATTCTGCGTTCAATAACTCGAACGAATATTAAATATACTTCCTACCTGTGATATAATGTCATTTTGAATATAATGACAGATTTCCGTTTGACGATTTATAAGCTTTAAAATGAAGCTTATCTACGCCTAACCAGACAGCTTGAACCAGTGTTAATTACTCCGACATTTTAACCCTTTAGTTCAAGATTAATTTATGTATACTAATTTGCATATGACATTGAATTTTTTTACCCTGACAAAAATTTATTTTGTTATTGTGACAAGACGATAGACTTTGTTTTGACTTTTAGCCTCATAGATAAGACACTCGCTTGACTGATGAAGTCACTATAAGATAGCTTGATAATTTGACCCTTAACCCCTATTCTCATTAGTGTGTTTTTTGCTCCCCTGGTCCTTGCAGGCCTTTCAAATGTTTCCTTCTATTTGGGGTCAGGTTAGTGCTGTTAGTGTTATAGGTTAATGGCCCTGTAGGCCCTTGGCACTGCAGGCAGCTAGCCCTGTAGGCCCTTGGCACTGCAGGCAGCTGGCACTGTAGGCCCTTGACACTGCAGGCAGCTGGCCCTGTAGGCCCTTGGCACTGCAGGCAGCTGGCACTGCAGGCCCTTGGCACTGCAGGCAGCTGGCCCTGTAGGCCCTTGGCACTGCAGGCAGCTGGCCCTGTAGGCCCTTGGCACTGCAGGCAGCTGGCACTGTAGGCCCTTGACACTGCAGGCAGCTGGCCCTGTAGGCCCTTGGCACTGCAGGCAGCTGGCACTGCAGGCCCTTGGCACTGCAGGCAGCTGGCCCTGTAGGCCCTTGGCACTGCAGGCAGCTGGCCCTGTAGACCCTTGGCACTGCAGGCAGCTGGCCCTGTAGGCCCTTGGCACTGCAGGCAGCTGGCCCTGTAGGCCCTTGGCACTGCAGGCAGCTGGCCCTGTAGGCCCTTGGCACTGCAGGCAGCTGGCCCTGTAGGCCCTTGGCACTGCAGGCAGCTGGCACTGTAGGCCCTTGGCACTGCAAGCAGCTGGCCTTGTAGGCCCTTGGCACTGCAGGCCCTTGGCACTGCAGGCCTGTGGCACCAGTGCCAATATAGATGGTGCCAGTGTTGGAGAAGTTGTCGTGGTTAAAGTGTCGTCGCCTTGGAGAGTTGGCACCCTTCAGGCACTGATGAGTGCCACTGGGCCTTGAGGTACTGATTATGAGTGCCACTGTACCAGAGGCACTGATTATGAGTGCCACTGGGATCTTGATGCACTAATAATGAGTGCCACTGGGCCTTGAGGTACTAATAATGAGTGCCACTGGACCTTGAGGCACTGATTGAGTGCCACTGGGCCTTGAGGCACTAATAATGAGTGCCACTGGGCCTTGAGGCACTAATAATGAGTGCCACTGGGCCTTGAGGCACTAATAATGAGTGCCACTGGACCAGAGGCACTAATAATGAGTGCCACTGGGCCTTGAGGCACTAATAATGAGTGCCACTGGGCCTTGAGGCACTAATGAGTGCCACTGGACCAGAGGCACTAATAATGAGTGCCACTGGACCCTGAGGCACTAATAATGAGTGCCAGTCACTCGGGCAACGACATCTTAACTACCTAATCTAAACTATGCCATTTAGAATGCCATTCTTGGGAGCAAGACGGATCTATGCCTCACCAATTTCAGAATTTGCATTCGTCAATTGCATATTATAGCAACGAGTCATTATAGCCGAGAATCCTATTATAATACAACAGACAGCTGGAACATCAGAGCTCTGTAGGCATAGACCCATCTAGCTCTCAAACCTCAAGGCATGGAGCATTTTATTTTTAATGTGAATTATATTTTTAATGTGAATTTCTGCATGCGAATTTAATTTTAATTTTTTTTCAGATGTTCAGTTAAGCATTAGGCTTACCGATGTGTTGTAATGATGTGTTCAGGATATTTAAATGTTCAGACCACTATATATATATATATATATATATATATATATATATATATATATATATATATATATATATATATATATATATATATATATATATATATATATATATATATCGCATGTTATTAAGCATGATAACTGTATATACAACAGTAGACTATAGTGCCGTAGCATTCATGCTATATACATTACATTTGTGATATACTAATGTATATATATACATCTCTCGCATGCTCGCCGCAGACCCATCTTATGCCGCAATATATAAATTTTTTAATGCCGTATAATTGGTAATTTATGTGGAATAAACGTATCATTCTTTCTCATTATATTATGTCTTCCTGCAGGTGGACGAGAATTATATATTCTCTGTCTCTTTCCTGTGCTTAAACCGCCTTAGCTCCTCAGATTAACTGAGGGGAAAAGTTTTCAGATAATGCATTTAAAGTGGAGAGTCGGTTCTCTCTTGGTCGACCTCTCACAAGACCTTTTTTCCCCTCTATAAGGCCTCTTTTACCCTCTATAAGGCCTGTTTTTCCCTCTATCAGACCTCTTTTTCCCTCTATAAGGCCTGTTTTTCCCTCTATCAGACCTCTTTTTCCCTCTATAAGGCCTGTTTTTCCCTCTATCAGACCTCTTTTTCCTCTATAAGGCCTCTTTTTCCCTCTATAAGTCCTCTTTTTCCCTCTATAAGTCCTCTTTTTCCCTCTATAAGACCTTTTTCCCTCTATAAGACCTCTTTTTCCCTCTATAAGACCTCTTTTTCCCTCTATAAGACCTCTTTTTCCCTCTATAAGGCCTGTTTTTCCCTCTATAAGACCTCTTTTTCCCTCTATAAGACCTCTTTTCCCTCTATAAGACCTCTTTTTCCCTCTATAAGTCCTCTTTTTCCCTCTATAAGACCTCTTTTTCCCTCTATAAGACCTCTTTTTCCCTCTATAAGACCTCTTTTTCCCTCTATAAGACCTCTTTCCCCTCTATAAGACCTCTTTTTCCCTCTATTTTTTACGGTTAAAAGTGGGTGTTGTTTCAAGTGGGAAATGCATGGTGGATGCCGTACTCTTATGGGGTATATGTCGGGCGCACTTTCTTACAGTCAATATTGACTTATTAAATAAGTGCATATGTGACATACTAATTTATTGTGAATATTTTAGTTTACCTTGAAAAGCTTCATAGAAAACACCGACCTTACCTAACCTTCTTAGTATGTTAAGATAAGCATCTTATTGCTTCTTAGTTACAATTATTAATCTATTATAGGTATAGGTTAAGTAATAATTGAAATTACGAAGCAATTAGATGCTTATCTTAACATACTAAGAAGGTTAGGTAAGGTCGGTGTTTTCTATGAAGCTTTTCAAGATAAACTAAAATATTCACAATAAATTAGTATGTCACATATGCACTTATTTAATAAGTCAATATTGACTGTAAGGGCGAGAACGGGTTGTCTGCTGCTACCCTATTCTCTCGCTTCTCCTCTCTTCCTATTCCTTCCCTTCTCCAACGCATAGAAGCTCACTTAAACCGGTGAAAGGGGTTTAAGAATTGAGTTGACTGCGGTTGTCTGAAATTCTCTTCCTTTGCTACTCTGTTTTGGGTCTGTTTTGTTGATTTCTCTCTGCTTCTGTCCCTCTCTGTCTCTTCTCCTTCCCTTTCTGCCTCTTCCCTCTCTCTTCTCCGTCACACAGTTCTGTCCCATCTCTTCTGTTTATTTAATTTTAGGTCATTAAACACTGTTTAGTCTGTTCCTTCTTGAAGATTAGGAATAGAATTGGTCTTAATGCCTACCCTTGTGGAACCTAAGAATGTAGCCCCGTCCTCCTAAGGTCCCCACAACGTCGAAAAACTGACGTACTAACGTGGCCTTATCCTAACCTGCCAGAGGACCCACAACAGAAAACGGGACAGTATGTTACTTTCGTCAGCCGCTTCCAGTTTTCTAGTACGACGATTTTTTTTTGGGTCTTAGGTGACGCGTACGTGCGAAAAGCGACGTTTTGTTAGGAACGTCATACCGCTTTGGGATCTTTTGTCGTGTTCTGACTCTTTGGTTTCTGCTCCTTAGATGTTTCTTTAGCTACTTGAGTACCTTTCTCAGCCTGACTGATTTCTCCAGCAAAAAGAAACATGTGATTCTCTGTCTCCCTCTCTCTCTGTCTCTCTGTCTATGTCTCTCTGTCTCTGTCTCTCTCTCTGTCTCTGTCTCTGTCTCTGTCTCTCTCTGTCTCTGTCTCTGTCTCTCTCTGTCTCTCTCTCTCTCTGTCTCTCTCTCTCTCTCTCTCTCTCTCTCTCTCTCTCTCTCTCTCTCTCTCTCTCTCTCTCTCTCTCTCTCTCTCTCTCTCTCTCTATGTTTCTCTGTCTCTCTGTCTCTCTTTCTCTGTCTCTGTCTCTCTCTCTCTCTCTCTCTGTCTCTCTGTCTCTCTGTCTCTCTGTCTCTCTGTCTCTGTCTCTGTCTCTCTCTCTCTCTCTCTCTCTCTCTCTCTCTCTCTCTCTCTCTCTCTCTCTCTCTCTCTCTCTCTCTCTCTCTCTCTCTCTCTCTCTCTCTCTCTCTCCCTCTCTCCCTCTCCCTCACAAGTCAAGCCTGGCCTCGGGCCGCACTTGGGGAGTAGAAGATCTCCCAGAACCCCATCCAAGTACAATCCAGGTACGATACCTTGTCAAAAGCATTCTGGAACTCCAGAAATACGCAGGCCGACTGTTCTTCTCTGAACTGGCTTGTTTATGTCTCCCCGTGAGGCAATTAGCTCAATACAGCGCAATATCATTGGCCAATTAGTTCAGAGGTGAACGGTTTCGACTTAGCCTCGCCGAATCCTGGGTTCGAATCCCGGGCGGGGTCGAAACCGATTGGGCTTGTTTCTTATCATCTTTTCACGACCCTCAGTGTTTATTTAATATTAATATGTGAATTATCGGTCAAAATGTTGCGAATTTAAAAAAAAAATGCTAATCCCCCTCCCCCGTCCAATCCTATCCCAAATCCTTATCCAATCCTTATATGGCTTGGCGCTTCCCGCCCCCCCCCCTCCTTGATAGTCCCTTTCCCTTATCAGTTTCGCCGATTTGTGGGATACTATTTTGTATGTGGTGAACAATACACCACTTAAGTCAGTATCCTTGTTCAAGTTCTTTGGTCTTTGCGTGAAGTTACGTGTTGAATGTGGTTTGTGTTCAGTTGTTCAACGGTCGATTGTTCGCGCATATGAGAACAGGCATGCGAATCACACGCACGCATACACGCACGCACGCACACACACACACACACACACACACACACACACACACACACACACACACACACACACACACACACACACACACACACACAGTAGTGTGTGGACTGTGTGCCCAGAGCCCAGTAGGCTCAGGAATCTGTACACCAGTTGATTGACAATTGAGAGGCGGGACCAAAGAGCCAAAGCTCAACCCCCGCAAGCACAAATAGGTGAGTACAAATAGGTGAGTACACGTGTATGTATGTAGGGAATGATGTAGTTCCATTGTTAAAAGTCGCTCTTCTACACCACAAGAGGCATTCACCCACCACCACCATCAACCACCATCAACCACCCCATTCGTAACTGCAGATTGGCCAGCCCAAAGTGGTTCCCCCACCCCCCCTACTCCCTTGACACCTGCAGCCATCTTGCATTCCCCTTGACAGGTGGTTCTCTGCACCACCTGTATTGCAAATGATACCTGTTCACCCGATAACGGAAGCTGTCAACTCACCAAGAGACAGCTTGATATCTAGTCAATGCTTCGCCTTTTTTCCAATTTCACCTCCTTTTCTGGCGGGCTCTGTCTCTGTCTATCTGGCCTGTCTCTGTCTATCTGGCCTGTCTATCCACCTGTATCTCCTAGCCCTTGAGGGCTTCTCTCTCTCTCTCGCGCTTCTTCAATGTCTGTTGCTGTTGCACACGCGTGCATTGTTGCGTGTGTGTGTGTGTGTGTTCACCTAGTTGTGTTTGCGGGGGTTGAGCTTTGCTCTTTCGGCCCGCCTCTCAACTGTCACACACTCCCAACTGCGTGAGGGGTGCGTGCGTGTGCGTGTGTGTGTGTTTGTGTTTGCGTGCGTGCGTGCATCTCCAGCTTCCACCTAAGGCATCTTTTAATATTTGTTTACCTGGAAGTTGTAGAATAATATATAATTATCTACTATATCTATATTTATCTACTTTATCTACTCCTCTCGTCGTGTAGACTATTAAAATATTGTTTCTCATCACACAGCTGTCCAAAGTCTGTTTTGAAAGGTCGTTTCCGCCTATTCCCCATCTTTTCCATTTTTTTTATTTGTTCCATAGGTTAGGGTTCCCTGCTGGCGATGCACATTGCAGGACTGGTCTCACGTAGGTTGTGTTTTAAGTTCTGATGGATGGTGTCGATCTGTTGGCTCTAGGACCCGCCTTTTTAACTTACGGTTGTGCATTGTACTTAATCCCAATCTATTTTCTTATCATATGTATTATATATATGTATTTCTAAGACACATACATATCCCCAGGAAGCAGCTCGTGGCAGCTGTCTAACTCCCAGGTACCTATTTACTGCTAGGTGAATAGGGGAATGAAGGGAAAGGAACTGTCCATTTGTTTCTGCTTAACCCGGGGAATCGAACCCGGACCCGTTAGGATCACGCTGAGGGGGGGTGTGTTCCCCCCCTAAATACATACCCCCCCCCCTGTTTATCGCCCCCTCCCTCCCCTCCCTCTCTTCCCCTTTTGCGTGTCTCATATTAATCATTTTTTCCTCTTCCTCCCTTCTTTATCCTCGTCTACTTATGTCCTGTTTCTCTCTGTTTACCTGCGCTAATTACTGTTTCTCACCTTTAGTCATTTTTGTTGTTTCTCTGCCTTTGTTATTCTTCTGGGCCCCTTCCTCTTATCTGCTTTGCTTATTTTCATCTCCCTCTGTTCCTCTGTTCTGGTTTGTGGAGGTTTATGTGTGTTTATCCACTTGTTATCTGTTTTTTATCTTTGTCTCTCCTGTTTCTCTGTCTCTCTCTCTCTCTGTCTCTGTCTCTCTCTGTCTGTCTCTCTCTGTCTCTCTCTCTGTCTCTGTCTCTCTCTGTCTGTCTGTCTCTGTCTGTCTCTCTCTGTCTTTCTCTCTGTCTCTGTCTCTCTCTGTCTGTCTCTCTCTGTCTCTCTCTGTCTCTGTCTCTCTCTGTCTGTCTGTCTCTGTCTGTCTCTCTGTCTTTCTCTCTGTCTCTGTCTCTCTCTGTCTGTCTGTCTCTGTCTGTCTCTCTCTGTCTCTCTCTCTGTCTCTGTCTCTCTCTGTCTGTCTGTCTCTGTCTCTCTCTCTGTCTCTAGTTCACTTGTTTGCTGTCTCTCTCTGTCTCTTCTCTCTCTCTCTCTCTCTCTCTCTCTCTCTCTCTCTCTCTCTCTCTCTCTCTCTCTCTCTCTCTCTCTCTCTCTCTCTCTCTCTCTCTCTCTCTCTCTCTCTCTCTCTCTGCAGACAATTACTTGAACGCCTCACGCCCCACCTCAAGTCATCCTCCAAGTATCTCACCTCATTCATAGCTGACCACTAACAACCTCCTCCTCCCCCCTACCACCACACTCGTGGCCTTGACAAGGGCCTTCCCAGCCCTTTCCAAGAGTGCTTAGACACCTTTAATGATCTTCTCTATCTTATTCCTTATCTTTACTCATCGTCTCCTTATCTTCACACTCGCCCTACATGATCTCTGCTCCTCCAGGAAGACGCGAAATATCTCTAAGCTACGGGAGAACTTGGCCCTTTCCAAGGCCAAGTTCCAGAGGCCAAGTTCCTCCATCTTGAAATATCCCTAAACTGCAGGAGAACTTGGCCCTTTAAGGCCAAGTTCCTCCATCTTAAAATATCCCTAAACTGCAGGAGAACTTGGCCCTTAAGACCAAGTTCCTCCATCTTAAAATATCCCTAAACTGCAGGAGAACTTGGCCCTTAAGGTCAAGTTCCTCCATCTTAAAATATCCCTAAACTGCAGGAGAACTTGGGCTTTAAGACCAAGCTACACTGTCTTAAGAAAATCACTAGGTCCCTACCCTCTTCCAATTCACCCACAGGCTCCCTATAAGCCTACAAAAGTCCCCCTTATAGGCTCCCCAGCGTCCCCCCTCTGCCCCCCTAAGCCCCAACCCTCCGTAGCGTAGTCGCCTTCGTTCCAGCTCCTTTAGTTACCCCGAGCCCTCTCCCCCTTGGGCGGACACATCTATGCAAATACGATGGCTGGCCCAGTTTTCTCTAATGGCAGACGACCTAAGCCTTTAAATCGTGAGGGAAAAGACGTAGGAGGGAGGGGGAGATGGTAGGAAGAGAGTAGAGGGAGAGAGATAGAGGGAGGGAGAGAGATAGAGGGAGGGAAAGAGAGAGAGAGAGATAGAGGGAGGGAGAGAGATAAAGGGAGGGAAAGAGAGAGAGAGAGATTTCGTGGAACACAGAAATGACTGGAAGGTTAAATGGATATCATTGTCTACTAACCTCCCCTTAGAACACACACACAAACGCCCCCTTAACTTCCCCTTAACACACACGCCCCTTTTGTGACCCCTTAACACCCCCCCCCCCTCTTGTCCCTTAACACTCCAGGGGGTTTAGGCAATTAAAGGAACTAGCAATTTTCTGCGTTTCAGTTTGAAACCCAAAAATGGGTTCCTTGTGTGAGTTTAAGGTGAGATTTTGGCTATTTGGGGACGATTGATTAACAATCAGTCGGGTTTAAGATGTTGAGAGATGGGTGGAGTGGGTGTAGTGTTCTTGAGGGTGGGGTGGTGGGCGGGGGGGGGTGGTTGAAGTGGAGAAGGTGGTGCAGGCTGATTGCTGGGTGGAGGTATGGTGGAGTTGAATATTGAGGTTTAGAAGAATTGCGAAGTGGAAAAGTTGTTGAAAAATGTTTTGGGAGAAAGAGAGAGAGAGACAGAGAGAGAGGACACACTCACACACACACACACACACACACACACACACACACACACACACACACACACACACACACACACACACACACACACACACACACACAGACATTAGGCATTAGGCATTAGGCAGTGATGTGGTGGAGGCTGACTCCATACACAGTTTCAAGTGTAGATATGATAGAGCCCAATAGGCTCAGGAACCTGTACACCAGTTGATTGACAGTTGAGAGGCGGGACCAAAGAGCCAGAGCTCAACCCCCGCAAGCACAAATAGATGAATACACACACACACACACATTTTAAAGCAGAAAAAACCTCAAAATATTGCAGCTTTCAATCATTAAACAATAAAAAAATCGCAAGCATCTAGGTTACCAATAATGATTTCAACTCCTTTTCCCAACGACAGACGTTTGAGACGCTCGTTATAAACGTCTTCCGAGACGTCCAAGGAGACGTCAGTCAACGCAATCAGCAAACACAAAAACAGGCTTGAGACCGTCTTGTTTAATAGCCTTCGTTTGTCTTGAATTGTCTCTCTTTCTTGGGATCCAATCGTGTAGAAACTCTTAAGTAATAGGACTCGATCCCATCCCCATGTTTCTCCTGTCTAACGGAAGCGCGTTCTCACAACATCAGTAAAATGAGGTGCTGAATTGCCCGAGTCTGAAAACTGAGGACCTAAAACAGAAAACGGGTTATCACATCAATTTCTATTAAAACAGGATCGTATCTGATTGGCTGTTCCTTTTCGCTGTGATGTGGGAAGTGTTGCTTGTTCCGTCACTGTTTTCTGAGGTCTATTATACCCCTCTCACTGTCTATTCTGGTGATAGACAGGATAGACAGTGACAGGAAACGCTGACTTTCCGCCTATTAGCACGTCGCATTTTGACGCATGCGTCACCTAAGGCCCAAAAAAAATCGTCGTAATAGAAAATGGAAGCGGTTGGCGAAAGTGACGTACTGTCCTCGTTTTCTGTTTTAGGTCCTCTGGCAGGTTAGGATAAGGGCACTTTAGTACGTCAGTTTCTGGACGTTGGGCGACCTTGGGGTGGACAGGATGGATTACTGTCTCACTGTCAGTGGGAATACTACACCTTACTGTCAATATGTGTGCCGCTGTATCCGTCAAGCCGTCAAGTCGCTGTATTTCTAGCCTGTCAAGCCTGTCAAACTGTTCTCTCTAGCCTGTCACGCTGTCCTCTAGCCTGTCAAGCCGTCCTCTCTAGCCTGTCAAGGTGTCCTTTCTCGCCTTTCTAACCTGTCAAGCTGTCCTTTCTCGCCTTTCTAGCCTGTCAAGCTGTCCTCTCTAGTCTGTCAAGCTGTCCTTTCTAGCCTGCCTAGCCTGTCAAGCTGTCCTCTCTAGTCTGTCAAGCTGTCCTTTCTAGCCTGTCAAGCCGTCCTCTAGCCTGTCAAGCCGTCCTGTCTAGCCTGTCAAGCCGTCCTGTCTAGCCTGTCAAGCCTGTCAAGCCGTCCTCTCAAATAAGACATCGTATTTTGACGTATTAATTCATTGCGGACAAAAAATAATGTTCTAACATTCACAGCGGTTCGCAAAAATGAGGTTAAGTTCCGTTTTCTATGTCTGGGTCTTTGGTTAGGTTAGGGTCGGGCAATTTAGTACATCAATATAGTGACGTTCTGGAGGACTGGCTATTGAATGAGCGTGTGTGTGTGTGTGTGTGTGTGTAGGAGTATATTAGAGTGCAAAATGAGTCTTTTCATGTGCAAATTTGTAATTTGTATGCAAGGAAGTGAAATATTTCTATTGCACGCCCTGCAAGTAACGCGGAATCCTCGTGTGTGCGTGCGTGCGTGCGTGTGTGCGTGTGTGTGTGTGTGCGTGCGTGTGCGCGTGCGTGTGTGTGTGTGTGTGTGTGTGTGTGTGTGTGTGTGTGTGTGTGTGTGTGTGTGCGTGTGTGTGTGTGTGTGTGTGCGTGCGTGTGCGCGTGCGTGTGTGTGTGTGTGTGTGTGTGTGTGTGTGTGTGTGTGTGTGTGTACTCGCCCAGTTGTACTCACCTAGTTGTGCTTGCGGGGGTTGAGCTCTGGCTCTTTGGTCCCGCCTCTCAACTGTCAATCAACTGGTGTACAGGTTCCTGAGCCTATTGGGCTCTATCATATCTACACTTGAAACTGTGTATGGAGTCAGCCTCCACCACATCACTGCCTAATGCATTCCATTTGTTAACTACTCTGACACTGAAAAAGTTCTTTCTAACGTCTCTGTGGCTCATTTGGGTACTAAGTTTCCACCTGTGTCCCCTTGTTCTTGTCCCACCCGTGTTAAATAGTTTGTCCCACCCTGTCAATTCCCCTGAGAATTTTGTAGGTGGTTATCATGTCTCCCCTTACTCCTCTGTCATCCAGGGACGTGAGGTTTCTCTCTCTTAGCCTTTCCTCGTAGCTCATACCTTTCAGTTCCGGGACGAGTCTGGTGGCATCTGAATATTTTCTAACTTTGTCTTGTGTTTAATTAGGACTCCAGGCTGGAGCTGCATACTCCAGGATTGGTCTGACATAAGTGGTATACAGGGTTCTGAACGATTTCTTACACAAGTTTCTAAAGGCAGTTCTTATGTTGGCCAATCTAGCATATGCCGCTGATGATATCCTTTTGATGTGGACCTCTGGGGACAGAAGCGTGTGTGCGCATGTGACATAAAGGTAAAATTTGAATAACACAGTTACTCTATCCTCCATCCCAAACACACACACACACACACACACACACGCACACACACACACACACACACACCCGCAAACACAACTAGGTGAGTACAGCTGATTGACAGTTGAGAGGCGGGACCAAAGAGCCAAAGCTCAACCCCGTAAGCACAATTAGGCAAGTACAATTAGTTAAGTACACACACACACACACACAAAAAGTAGTTAGTAAACAGTTGATTGCCAGTTGAGAGGCGGGCCGAAAGAGCAGAGCTCAACCCCCGCAAACACAACTAGGTGAATACAACTAGGTGAATACACACTCAAGCGACAAAGAAAGAACTCAATAAGATGCCGAAAGAAACCAGTTCGTCTAGCAAAAGGCATCTTTCATGGAGTAACAAATCACAGCGCGGTGACACTCTTCTCAACTCATCAAAAAGAATTTGGATGTCTGAGCTCAAAAGACGAGAGCACTTTATCATTCAAGTTTGTCTTTTATCTTGAAGCAATCGCTTAAAGGAATTCCAATTATGAAAAATAGCGAGAGGCTGTGGGCAAGCTTAGAAGTGCCGGAGGAGGTTTTGGCGGGCGAACGTTTTTGGCGGGAAGCGGAAGTGGCGTTTTTGGCGGGAAGCGGAAGTGACGTTTTTGGCGGGAAACGGAAGTGACGTTTTTGGCGGGAAGTGGAAGGTGTGTTTTTGGCGGGAAGCGGAAGGTGTGTTTTTGGCGGGAAGCGGAAGGTGTGTTTTTGGCGGGAAGCGGAAGTGGTGTTTTTGGCGGGAAGCGGAAGTGACGTTTTTGGCGGGAAGCGGAAGTGGTGTTTTTGGCGGGAAGCGGAAGTGACGTTTTTGGCGGGAAACGGAAGTGACGTTTTTGGCGGGAAGCGGAAGTGACTGTTTTGGCGGGAAACGGAAGTGACGTTTTTGGCGGGAAGCGGAAGTGGCGTTTTTGGCGGGAAACGGAAGGGACGTTTTGGCGGGAAAACGGGAATGGCGTTTTGACGCGCGAGCTTTTTGGCGCGAAAGTTAACGGGCGTTCTGCCGTCATAGTGACCACATGTACGGGTCAATATATGGTCAAGACCACATCTTGACCACATCTTTGACAGTATTGACCAATCATGCAATAATTTACACACACAGAACCTGCACAGTGAGAGACAAGGACACTGTTTTGCGTTTGGAGTTTCTCTCATGTACTATTAAAAAAGTACTTTTTAACTAAATGCATTAGAAATGAATCAATAAAAGTACAAATCGTTATAAATATGTCATGTTTAACTGAATTTTAAGTATTTTTTAAAAGCTCTCACAATTAGTTTTCGAAAAACCTCAATTTTCAGAAAAAAATAATAATAAAAATATGGATATTTATCATGAAATTCCAAAATTCGATTTTTAATTTTTGTTTTCTATATATGTTTCATATTTTCTATATAATATTTTGTAATTGATTTATAACGAAGTGAAATATAACTGAAAAAGTTAGAATATATTGAAATAAGACTATTAAAATGTTAAATAAAATTATTAATATTAAAATATTAAATAAAATTATTAATATTAAAATATTAAAAATTAATATTATTAAAAAAACAAAACACTTAATTCAGTAGACAGTAGTATTGAATGACTAAAGTGAATAATAGATGAATGATTGCAAGAGAATGATAGCGGTATTAATGAGTCCAAGAGAATGATAGCAGTATTAAACGAGTCCAAGAGAATGATAGTGGTATTAAATGAGTCCAAGAGAATGATAGCGGTATTAAACGAGTCCAAGAGAATGATAGCGGTATTGAATGAGTCCAAGAGAATGATAGCGGTATTAAATGAGTCCAAGAGAATGATAGCGGTATTAAATGAGTCCAAGAGAATGATAGCGGTATTAAATGAGTCCAAGAGAATGATAGCGGTATTAAATGAGTCCAAGAGAATGATAGCGGTATTAAATGAGTCCAAGAGAATGATAGCAGTATTGAAAGAAACCTGTGGAGAAAGTTAGCCGAAGTGAATGACGGACATCATTTTCTGATCATTTCTTTCATTTCTATCAATATATCGATCGTGTGAGTGAAAATAGTGTCAAGTTTTGCGCTGAAAAAAGTGATGCGGGGAATTTTGTCTCTACCTGGGGAGAATTCTGCGCTAAATTCCCCTCATTCCGGGAGAATTTTTATTTTTTTTTCTATTTTTTGACAGGCAATGCAAATCTGTTAACAGAGTTCGATATCGTCAAATGATATCTATGCTATATTAGCCTGGAGATACTTTTGATGGATAGAACTCAAAATTCAGACCAAATAACTCTGATTTTTGGAAAGCAATTTTCGCTGTTTTTAAAGTTCGTGGTAATTAATTTTCGTGATTCGATGCTATGCTGTCAATTAGATTAGTAAGGAGGTGCGTATGAAATTATGATTTGATAATCTTGATGATTTTGAGGATTGGGCGTCGTTCCGTATACTCAAACGTCACTTGACGCAATGAAAGAATTGATGAAAGGAAAGAAAAATGCTAAATGAAAGCACAGTATTACCAACTCAACAATTGAGCTCCCCCTTCACTGCCTGTTCCCTACACCAACAGTTTAATTAAATGACAACATACAGTATCATGCTGCAAATTATTAAATCCTGTTGATTCTGAAACTACTTGTAACTTGTATTAATACATGCATGTATAATTACATGTGTGTATACATAGGAGGGTTTCTAGATGATTATTGAACCAAACTGTTTCATGTGTGTTATCAGAGATGTGCTTGCATGCATACAGCCATACATAGGGAAGAGACGACGGGTGGATACATATGTGTATGTATGGCCAGTGTGTGTGTGTCAAAAAACGCCATTTCTTTAATCTGAACTCGTGGAATTCTGTTCTAATTATTGGTAATTAAAGCATTTCTCTCTTTTCTACTTTGTTATTTATTCAATATTTCTTAATTTGTTATGTATCTTAGTGCTGGGGTCTCTCTCTCTCTCTTTCTCTTCCTCTCTCTCTGTCTCTGTCTCTGTCTGTCTCTGTCTCTCTCTCTCTCTCTCTCTCTCTCTCTCTCTCTCTCTCTCTCTCTCTCTCTCTCTCTCTCTCTCTCTCTCTCTCTCTCTCTCTCTCTCTTTCTCTTCCTCTCTCTCTGTCTCTGTCTTTGTCTCTCTCTGTCTCTGTCTCTCTCTCTCTCTCTGTCTCTCTCTCTCTCTCTCTCTCTCTCTCTCTCTCTCTCTCTCTCTCTCTCTCTCTCTCTCTCTCTCTCTCTCTCTCTCTCTCTCTCTCTCTCTCCTTTCTTTCACGTGTCGTTTTGAACCCTCTCCACACCCTTATATCTCTTCCCTCACTTATCCCCCTCTCTCTCTCCCCCCTCCTTTCTCTCCCTCCACCCCCCCCTCCCCCCTCACCCCCCCAAAGAACGCCTTTTTCAACTGCATAAACTGCCGTCAATAGTGAGAGAAGGGAACTTTTGCAGGCCAGAGATTGAAGCCTCAAATTCAATATTTAGGTCTTGAAGTGTGTTTTCTGCCACAGATGGATAGAATTAAAAAAGTTTGAAAAAGTTGTATCGACTGTCACAGCGTCTTGAAGGCTGTGCAGGTGGGGGGGGGGATTGTGGTTGGTGGGGGGGTAGTGGTTGGTGATTGTGGTGATTAAGGAGGTGTTGGTGTTGTGATGGCGGCAATGTTTGTTGATAGATGTGAAGATGGTGGTGGTGATAGTGGTTGATAATAGTCATAGCCAACGATGGTGGTTCGACTGGTAGTGAAGAATTAACACCAGAGTCGATGGATTAGAGCCATAAGGACAGGTGAAACCCACTATTTAACCTGTGTATATATATATATATATATATATATATATATATATATATATATATATATATATATATATATATATATATATATATATATATATATTATATATATATATATACATATATATATATATATATATATATATATATATATATATATATATATATATATATATAGATATAGATATATCACTCCTGAAGATGTATTAATATACGAAAGTACTTAAGGAAATTCCTGTTTCAATTTTCCTCCGTGGTCTGACACTGTTACATTTTTAATCACGTGTTTATTTTCGTGATATATATATATATATATATATATATATATATATATATATATATATATATATATATATATATATATATATATATATATATAAGAAAGAGACAGATGAGCATTATTTTTCATAGGGTTAACTCTTAATTCAATTTCCCCTAACTTAATTATATTTATTTCATTATCCATGCTAAAGTGACATATTTTTCACGGTAGAAGGCATCGGAAAACGACCCTTAGAGCCTTCGACAATAGAGTTGAAAATCCGCTGTCCCTTACCGGCTGTGGGGGGGGGGGGAAAGATAAAAAGAATATCTTCTTCCTGACTCAAAGGCAAAAAGTTTCAACGAAATATTCAAATCGAAAAAATTATTGTAATTCCTTCCGAGCGTTCGATCCTACGCTTAAAAAGCCTCTTGCACAAAAGTTTATTAATTAAGATTTAATTGGGTTCATTTGATTTTGGCATTAATGAAATAAAAAACTTTTGTGTTTATGGATGAGTATAGGTGAGACAGAGCCCCCCCACCCCGCCCCCCCCCTAGCACATGGATGCGGCCATGGGAACAAACAAACAAACAAATTGCATTGTTTATAAAGTGGTTCTGTGATTGGTGGTCCTTATAGAGAGGCTCCGCGTTGGTAAAAGTTGATAATGAGTCTTAATAACGGGGTAATGCACAACCGTAGAAGTCTTCAAGAGAAAACTATTTTTCTTGCGAGGAGTGCCGGACCAACCGGGCTGTGGTGGGTATGTGGGCCTGCGGGCCGCTCCAAGCAACAGCCTGGTGGACCAAACTCTCACAAGTCAAGCCTGGCCTGCGGGCCGCTCCAAGCAACAGCCTGGTGGACCAAACTCTCACAAGTCAAGCCTGGCCTGCGGGCCGCCCCAAGCAACAGCCTGGTGGACCAAACTCTCACAAGTCAAGCCTGGCCTGCGGGCCGCTCCAAGCAACAGCCTGGTGGACCAAGCTCTCACAAGTCAAGCCTGGCCTCGGGCCGCTCCAAGCAACAGCCTGGTGGACCAAACTCTCACAAGTCAAGCCTGGCCTGCGGGCCGCTCCAAGCAACAGCCTGGTGGACCAAACTCTCACAAGTCAAGCCTGGCCTCGGGCCACTCCAAGCAACAGCCTGGTGGACCAAACTCTCACAAGTCAAGCCTGGCCTCGGGCCACTCCAAGCAACAGCCTGGTGGACCAAACTCTCACAAGTCAAGCCTGGTCTGCGGGCCGCTCCAAGCAACAACTCCATATCTGACATGTGTTGTACATATCAGATATGGAGCCAGGCTTGGAGGGAGGCTCGAACTTACGTGACACGTGTTTGAAAACTGTTAATCCCATATTTCAGTCAAGTATTTCTTCCTCCTTCCCTACCTATCTATCTCCCTTCCTTTCATTTCCTTCCTACATCCCTTCCCTACTTTCTCCTATTTTTCTCTCCCTCTCACCCTCCATTTCTCCCTACCTTCCTCTTTCCTCACCTCTCTTCTCTCTTTAATTCTCTATTTCCTCCTGATCCACTCCCCTCTCCCAATCCTCTCCCAATCCTCCCCCATTCCCCAAGCAGTGAATCAGTAATTAGAGTTAATCACAATAGTTTACAATTGCTGGCAGAATATATCACAACTAACTACGCCTCGATAGATATGTTAATTTGCCAGAAAAGTGGCGATAGATTTTGTTCACTTTGTGTGGCGCGAAAGATAAAAACTCACACCCCTGGAAGTGACTCGAACCCATGCTGCCAGGAGCACTCTGCAACTGGTGTACTGGACACCTTCATCACTCGACCATCACGACCGGACAAAAGGAAGTGATTGCCGGAGCTATTTGAACCACTTCCCCGCCGGCATTCGGATGGTAATCTTGGGCATAGCATTTTATCAAATCACAACATTCTTTGGGGCACACGTGAGGAAAACACGTGTGTTCCTCACGTGTTCTACAGCCGGAGTGGATTAAGGCGTCCTGTAGATACCAGTTGCGTTGCTCCTGGGAGTATGGGTTCGAGTCACTTCTGGGGTGTGAGTTTTCAGTCTATATATATATATATATATATATATATATATATATATATATATATATATATATATATATATACGTACGTAGTAATTACGTTTAATTAACGGAATATTCCCGCTGCACTCAACCCTGATTGGCTAATTGATTCCTGATTGGTTGTATAGTTTGAACAAATGTGGGTTTACCCCTGATTGGTCAGACACCATT
>NC_091222.1:26280135-26292635 GCF_040958095.1 Procambarus clarkii | reverse complement strand
GCAGCCCGTGACAGCTGACTAACACCCAGGTACCTATTTTACTGCTAGGTAACAGGGGCATAGGGTTATCTTATCTTGAGGTTATCTTGAGATGATTTCGGGGCTTTAGTGTCCCCGCGGCCCGGTCCTCGACCAGGCCTCCACCCCCAGGAAGCAGCCCATGACAGCAGACTAACACCCAGGTACCTATTTTACTGCTTGGTAACGGGGGCATAGGGTGAAAGAAACTCTACCCATTGTTTCTCGCCGGCGCCTGGGATCGAACCCGGGACCACAGGATCACAAGTCCAGCGTGCTGTCCGCTCGGCCGACCTGCTCCCTATTTGACTATTTTACAAAAACTTCTTTTCAACGGCTCGTAAAATGGAGGAAAGTGTCTTGAAAGATATTATTAATAGGAACGTTATCCCTACAGACAAAAATCAGAAGATACAATTAACAATTTACTACAGAATTGTAAATTGAATTGTAAAATTGTAAAAATCAGAAGATACAATTGTAAATTTACTACAGAAACGAGAAAACAGCCAAACTACTCATGAAGAACTCCCCAGACACCAAACAGAACGCCTTGAAAGAAACCAAAGTCGTCTATACCTTCAAATGCCCACTTGGGGACTGTAAGCCCCAAAGATCTCAATATATAGGCAAGACAACAACGTCTCTTTCTAGGCGATTAACAATGCATAAACAACAGGGCTCCATCAAGGAGCATATAATCTCCCACAACCAGACCATCGCCAGAGATATCTTAACAAGCAACACAGAAATTATCGACGATAACAGGAGACTCGATATCAGCAAGGCACTACACATCAAAAAGTCAAAACCATCAATCAACAGCCAATTATCACATAATTACAGTCTACCCACTTCAAGACCCCGAACCAGCACAGAAGCAGATACAATGTATACCCATGGTTATTTACCCCATATATACCCATTGATCCGGCTAGTTTATTGTGCACCCCATACTCATCCTGTGAGCGGTAGCGCAAAAGCGTTACAGAGGGCACAAAAGGTCTTTATCAGACCTCGTTTCGTGTTCTGTCTTTTTCCCATTAATTTGTTTCCTCTCACCTCACCCAAAAAAACAAATATAAGCCTGAAACGTAGTACATAAAAATTAGTCTTTGAAAGTGTGAGAAGTCTTGCCCCTGAAGCAAGTCTAGAAGCTACAGCTTCAAGAAGCCTCAGCTTCCACAGCTTCAAGAAACCTCAGCTTCCACAGCTTCAAGAAGCCTCAGCTTCCACAGCTTCAAGAAGCCTCAGCTTCCACAGCTTCTAGAAGCCTCAGCTTCCACAGCTTCAAGAAGCCTCAGCTTCCACAGCTTCAAGAAGCCTCAGCTTCCACAGCTTCTTGCTGAGGAAGCCTAAATGAAAAAAAAAATTAACAAATAACCCCCAGACCTGACTTCAGTTCCAAGGGCCACATTTATAGCCTTAAACATCAACATTTGTTAGATTTTCGAAATATTTCAAGCTAAGAAAACGGCAGATCTCCTCCTCCAATGAATTACTTAGGAATTAACCCGACGTTTAAGAGCGGGGGTCTCATTGGTGAGCCGGAAATATCATAGTTTAAGACAGAATTGTTGCATCTTCAAAGAGGGGAATTAGGCACGCAATTATGAGAGGGGAATCGTGCTGGAATAAGGGGAAAGTACACTGGTGATTCAAGCAAGGGGAGAGGTGTATTACACGCCACTTATTAGATAAGGATTTGCATTGGTTGCACAAGACTCTAATGCATGTTTAGTGGACCTGAGAAAGGGAAGATGGCGGCGCTCTTCAGCTCAGTAGAGCAGAGAGGTTCCAATATATATGCAAGTTACATTGAACGGAAGCAAAGCTGCATATCTTGGGCTGTCTGTGAGAAAGAGGATATCAGAACATTGATGTGGTACACCTGTCCAATACTTTGTACAGCTCCCCGGTACAGGTTCCCGGTACATGGTACAGCCCCCCGGTACATGGTACAGCTCCCCCAGTACATGGTACAGCCTCCCGGTACATGGTACAGCTCCCCAGTACATGGTAAAGGTTCCCGGTACATGGTACAGCCTCTCGGTACATGGTACAGGTTCCCGGTACGGGTGAAAGTTCTCTAAATTATATGATAAATATAACTATGGCTGTAAATGGGTTAACAGAACAGTGACCCTCATTCACTGTGTAAATGGGTTAACAGAACAGTGACCCTCATTCACTGTGTAAATAACACAAGGACCTTCCTCACAGTTGACAGTACACCGTCCTACATCAATCACAGATAACGGGAGATTACTCAAAAAGATATCCAAACATTCTCCTTTCTCCCAGTAAAGAATAGGATATGTATACCTCCCTGAGAGACGTATATAGGCAGTAAGGATATACTGATATACTGAGCGTCAAGGTATACCTATAAGCCATATATCTATGGTATATCCACATAGCCACAAACTGCGCTACTCGATATATTTCGCGCTTAAATCGCCGGATTTGCAATATCGGTGTGATTATCGCCTCTGATGTTTCAATAATGGATTTTTTGGGGGTGATTTACCTTTGGGCATTATAGGAATATCCTCTCCCTTCTTTCCCTTTCTTTCCTCCCCCCCTTTCATTCCCCTCCCATCTCCCCGGGCCCTGAAAAACGACATGTCGTTAAACGTTCAACAGCAACGATTAAAAGACAGCGAGAACGTTTCTTCATTAATGTGGCTCATTTGTTGGCGTATTACATCCCATGTGGGTTATTCCCGTTCGCTCTCATCCCTCTCTCATCTCTCCCTCATTCTCTCTCACTTCTACACCATCAGCACTCCATCACTATGGCGCCTTGGCTCCACTGTCGCGTGCGGATATTCGCAGACACAAGGAGTTCGACACCAGGGAAAGGTTTCCGACCCGGATAGGAAAGGTGCCGGAAAATGGGGCGGCCAAGGACGAAACTAAGTGGAACAGAAACCAAGCCAGAGATGGAAGGGGGGGCTGAATCTAGCCAAGTCGCATCCCATTACACGTGAAAAATTGCGTCCAAGAGCCATGTGTGCCGAAATATGGCGGATTTTTAATGAGGATTTTAATCACATCAGTTTTTCGTAATCTTTCTTTGAAACAGTGACTGTGAAAAATTGGTCCCTAAGCAGTTTTTATTTTTCATTTATACATTGGAGTGATAGTTTGTGTGTTGAGAAGGGGGGAGGGTGTCCCAAACCCCCCCCCCCCGTCCCTATCTACATATAGACGTGATATGTCCACTATCTACATATGGACGTGATATGTTCCCTATCTACATATGCAGGTGATATGTCCACTATCTACTCATGAACGTGATATGTTCCCCATCTACATATCCACGTGATATGTCTACTATCTACTCATGAATGGGGGGGGGGGCCACCGTGTGGAAAAGGGAATAGAGGGGGGGGGGGGGTTTGGGGGGTCTTAAATAGAGGGGTGTAATAGAGGCGATATAGAGAGGGAGAAGGTAGATGGTGTGGGTACCCCCACACCATCTACCTAAAGGTAGATTGTGTGGGGGTAGAGGTAGATCATAATGGGTAGAAGTAGAAAGGACCTTGGGGGTAGAGGCATGGGGGAAAAGTGTGGGGGGATGGGATAGGGGGGGGGTTACATGGGGGTGTTATTTTGAACATGTCGAAGTGTTCTTCAAGTAGCTATAATGTGTTCACGGTGTTCACCTCCCAATTGTGATGTTCTTCATGTGTTATATCCTCTATATCTTCTATATCTACAGTGTGTTATCATGTGTTATATCATTTATATCTTCTATATCTATATATCTTTCTCTATATCTATAGATCTTCATGTGTTATATCCTCTATATCTTCTATATCTACAGTGTGTTATCATGCATTATATCCTCTATATCTTCTATATCTATATATCTTCCTCTATATCTATAGTTCTTCATGTGTTATATACTGCTCTCTATATACATATATCAGAGCATGACATACTTCTGTCTGATATATCCCTCAATCTGATATATTTTTCAGTGTGACATATTCAAACTATTTGTGAAAATACATTTTCCTTAATACATTTAAGGAAAATACATTTCTAATACAATGCAAATGTATTAAATGATAATACATTTTGTAAATTCAAGTAGCAGGAAATACAGTTTTTGTAGCCATAGTGGTGGTAGTTCCAGCTGTATGAATTATACATTAGTTATACAATACGGAGCATGACGGCTGAGCGGACAACGCTCTGGATTCGTAATCCTGAGACTCCGGGTTCGATCCCCAGTGGAGGCGGGAAACAAATGGGCAGAGTTTCTTTCACCCTATGCCCCTGTTACCTAGCAGTAAAATAGGTACCTGGGTGTTAGTCAGCTGTCACGGGCTGCTTCCTGGGGGATGTGTAACAAAAAGGAGGCCTGGTCGAGGACCGAGCCGCGGGGACGCTAAGCCCCGAAATCATCTCAAGATAACCTCCAGAAAGATTACATGAATTTGATCTACAGTTTTTAACGCATAGAATTATGGGAGCCGGTCGGCCGAGCGGACAGCACGCTGGACTTGTGATCCTGTGGTCCTGGGTTCGATCCCAGGCGCCGGCGAGAAACAATGGGCAGAGTTTCTTTCACCCAAGGCCCCTGTTACCTAGCAGTAAAATAGGTACCTGGGTGTTAGTCAGCTGTCACGGGCTGCTTCCTGGGGGTGGAGGCCTGGTCGAGGACTGGGCCGTGGGGACGCTAAGCCCCGAAATCATCTCAAGATAACCTCAAGATAGTTGTATCGTTAGTGGTAAACACAGAACAAAGTCATTGACTGAAAAAAAAACAAATATTGTGACATTCTTTGCTACTTCTATCAATTCATTCTTTTGTTTTCATTTCCTTCAAATGATTGAAGACAATGATTTCAACTTTTGAAGGATCAAATCTCTGTTGTGGCGAAAAGTCTAATTGGTCATTTTGTACCCTATGTATATAGGAAATACGTCAGCCTTTAATTCGAGTTAGTCTGAGCTTGTCTCACGAAATCTCAAAAAAAGTCTGAACTTGTCTCACGAAGCCTCAACAAGTCTGAACTTGTCTCACGAAACGTAAAAAAGACTGAGCTTGTCTCACGAAGCCTAAAAAAAAGTATGACCTTGTTTCGCGAAGTGTGAAAAAGTCTGAACTTGTCTCACGAAGCGTCAAAAAAATCTGAACCTGTCTAACGAAGCCTAAAAAGTCTGAATTTGTGTCACGAAGCCTTAAATGTCTGAATTTGTGTCACGAAGCCTAAAAAGTCTGAATTTGTGTCACGAAGCCTAAAAAGTCTGAAATTGTGTCACGAAGCCTCATAAAATTCTGAACTTGTCTCGCGAAACCTCAAAAAGTCTGAACGAGTCTCAAAAAGTCTCGCTTGTTTCAAAGGCTGTCGCGCTCTCAAAAGCCCCACATTTAGCCTTAAAGACCCACTTTTTTTTTTTTTTTTTTTTTTTTTTTTAATTTTCCTCATGCCAAATCACAATGTTGTTTCAGACTTAGCTACTCAGAACGAAGGGTCCATGTAGCACGGGCTATGGTGATCCCGTAACTCTCAAATCACAAGCCAGTTAAAGCCTTTTTATACACACTGGGCTCGGGTAGCCTCGCCGGGCCAAGACGGGGTAGGGGGTCGACGCCCCCCTATCCCCCCCCCCCGGCCTCGGCCGAGACGGGGTAGGGGGTCGACGCCCCCCTATCCCTATCCCCCCCCCCTGCCTCTGATTAATCCCCTCCAAGGAAGGTTCCCTTGTCAGCACTTACTATTTACCACTAACGAGCGCCATGTTTTATTCACGTTCAGGAAGGACTGCGTAGTTGAACCCTCCGTGGGCCTGACGGCTGAGTGGACAGCGGTTCGGATTCGTAGTCCTGAGTACCCGGGTTCGATCCCCGGTGGAGGCGGAGACAAATGGGCAAAAATGTTTCTTTCGCCTTGATGGCCACTGTTCATCTAGCAGTAAATAGGTACCTGGGAGTTAGACAGCTGCTACGGGCTGCTTCTTGGGGGTTGGGGGGGGGGGTTGTAATAAAAAGGAAGCCTGGTCGAGGACCGGGCCGCGGGGACGCTAAGCCCCGAAATCATCTCAAGATAACCTCAAGATAACCGTAGTGTCTCCTAATACTGAAAGAGCAAAGTGGAGGGTTCTCTACTTTGGTTAGGGAGGGGGGGGTTGCGGTTTGGGGCAACACCCCCCTCTCCCCCCACCACCTCACAGACTTACTTAAAGGAGGGTGGGGGGGGGGTGACTTATTTACAAGTTACAGCCCTGCTCCTGTGCCCGGTAAGTCTACTACGGGATCACCATAGCCCGTGCTACTTGGAACTTTTTGCTCTCAGTAGCTGAATCTTAAACTACTGTTATTTGTCTTATGTGGTTAATATTACGTTGGAGGGGGGGGGAGGGAAGGGGGGGATTCCCCATCAGGGGTAAGCGCCAAGCCATTTCCGGCGCTTGTCTTAGACTTGTTAAGACGCTTATTAAAGGCGGTCAGTTATCTCCAGACGCCTAACAAGCACTGTAATGAACAACCCTTAAGCGGCATCTAAGCCGAGATGTCGTCAAGCACTTGAGCGGCCTCTTACGACATTCTTATATATTTCCTCAATCTTAAGGGCATTAGCATGTATTAAACAGCTTACGATCTAGGTTAAGATTGTTATTGTTATATATTAAGCTTAGATCTTGCGAGATCGTAAACTGTTTAATAGAGACAAAGCCGTCATGATTGAGAAAAGATGTAAAGGTTTCGCAAGACGCAAATGTTTGATAAATACTGGTGTAAGCCTTAACTTTATAGCGTATTCTTAAAGCGTTCCTTCACTCCTCCTACTCACTTAGCTGCCTTAAACTTTCCTTCCAGAATGCCATTTCATTGCTTGTCTCTGTAACAACCTCGTTAGACAGTTTGCTTGTTAAGATTAAGTCAAGCAGTTAACGAGGGTCCAGTAGTAACGTAACTCCCCCATTATTTCAGATCTTCATGCACAAATCTGCAATGCAGATGCACAATAGGGACCCCCATCGGAGCGAGGTGAAACCCCATCAGTGTCAGCAGTGCCTTAAGGCTTTCTCCTCAAACCACCAGTTGGTTCAACACATCAGGGTTCATACTGGTGAGAAGCCCTACAAGTGCTCCTACTGCGACCGACGCTTCAAACAGCTGTCTCACGTTCAACAACACACGCGGCTTCACACTGGTGAGTACCCCTTTCTCTGTCGTGCAATGTTCCTTATTCGTCAACTAGGTGACGTCTGACTTCTGGCTCATGCTGTGGCTCTTCATTCCGGAACTGGTCAGACTTCATGATGGTTTTCAGTTCATTTCTGGATAGCTAATTCGGTCTCTTTAGCTTTCGAGATGTTGAAGCTCATTGGTTTAATCCCTGTGACCTTTCAACCACCCGACTCCTCGTGTTTGAGGGCATCAACTTTGTGCTTCATTCAGTCACTGAGGCCCTCAATCTCAATCGCTTTCAATCTCTTAGTCTCCCCAAACGTGGTGTTAATTTTCGGGGTTATATTCCAACTACAGAGACATAGTTTAGTGATTGGCAACAAACATCATACCATAGCATATATCCACAGCACATACCAACAAGTCTAACTGCCTTAACATCGGCCTATCCACCACGATAACAAATCATTGCTTTCCCGTCATCTACCCACTAGCTGCAAATTACCAATTGGCTAATCCCGTGTTGGTCAGCAGCCATTTAGCCACCCTCCGTTGTGTATTTACCAATCTTCAGTAGTCATCTAACCACCACCATCACCAATCAGCTAACCACCTCCCTCACCACTAATTTTTCAAGCTGATTCAGTTTCACATTTCACCATTTGAGAGACTGATTTGTACTGGGGGGGGAGATTATCTTCCTTTTTTTCTGAACGTGTACCCTTTGTCAAGGTCTGTGGAGGACCAGAGGGTGTAGGCAGAGTGAGAGCGAGTGTAGGAGAGAGGGAGAGTGTGCCATAGTGTAGGAAAAGGGGCGCAGAAGACAGCTACACCGCCCACCAAGAGTGTATGTACCCGCCCCTCTATGTAACTCTGGGAGAAAATTCAGAGCACGCGAAACAAAAGGTCGAGTTATTTTGTCGGAATATTCAAATTCAGGCATAAAATAAAGCGGGGGTTACCAGCCATAGTGACTTCCTCTCTTCTTATTCCTTCCTCTTCCTACATCTCCTTCTCTCCTAAAGACATCGTATAGCTGCCCCTATCCCTTCAATGTAAACAAATGGATTTTGTCAATGCATCGAAGCTGCCTTGTGGATTATTTTCAGGAGGTTAGGTGGTCGACCAAACTTGAGGATAGTCATGAGGAGTCTATCCCCCCCATTTCCCCTCGCTTCCAACTGGTCTTTATGCGTGATATTTGTGAGCGCGGGGCCATAAACGGAGGAGGAGATGGGGGGAGCGCTGCCCCCCATGGATAATAAAAGACTTGACGAGTCTCTTGGGTCGTCCTCTCCTGTGTCGCGTCCGGGATGCTGTAGTTCATCTCAACACTGCCAGCATCTCTCTCTCTCTCTCTCTCTCTCTCTCTCTCTCTCTCTCTCTCTCTCTCTCTCTCTCTCTCTCTCTCTCTCTCTCTCTCTCTCTCTGTCTAACACTCTCTCTCTCTCTCTCTCTCTCTCTCTCTCTCTCTCTCTCTCTCTCTCTCTCTCTCTCTCTCTCTCTCTCTCTCTCTCTCTCTCTCTCTCTCTCTCTCTCTCTCACTTATTTCTTGCCTTTTTCCTTGGGTCAATTCTTGATATGTCAGCATTGAGTCGTGGCGAGATGAATCTGTAAAGTTTTGCATCTTCCATCTGTGACGGAACTCCTCAGCTTCCAGCATCTTGGAGTCTCACTCAGGAACAGGTTTGTGATCAAGAATATAATCTTGATCATATTCTTATGATATGATTTTATATTCAAGAACATTTTAATAGTTGAGAAAAATCACATTCCTCTTGTTCTCTCTTATGTGTAAGTATTATGTTCATATTTTGTTCAGTTCTTGTATGTATGGTTGAATCCTTCGTTAGCAGAGTTCACATGTTGTAGTTCATCTCAACACTGCCAGCATCTCTCTATCTCTCTCTGTCTGTCTCTCTCTCTCTCTCTCTCTCTCTCTCTCTCTCTCTCTCTCTCTCTCTCTCTCTCTCTCTCTCTCTCTCTCTCTCTCTCTCTCTCTCATTTCCCCTGATAGGATAAAGGATATGAGACAGACTAAAAGTGGTGTATTCTCTAATAATACATCGTTCGTTTGGGAGATAGTGTATCCTCGGCCAATATGACTGTTGTGATGTATGTTGATGCTGTATTTGCTGTTGTTGTTGTGGCTTAAGGCTGACCTGTTGTAGTTGATGCTGTTGTTGTTGTTGATGCTGTTGTTGTTTTTGTTATACACTATCTTTGGTCTTTTTTCTTTCCTGTCGTCGCTTTTGTCCTCTTTCCTTATTTCCACTTCCACCTTCTTCCTTATGCTTCACTACCCTCCTTGTTATATTCCCCCTGTTATAAGGGGCCTGGTAGCCTGGTGGATAGCGCGCAGGACTCGTAATTCTGTGGCGCGGGTTCGATTCCCGCACGAGGCAGAAACAAATGGGCAAAGTTTCTTTCACCCTGAATGCCCCTGTTACCTAGCAGTAAAATAGGTACCTGGGTGTTAGTCAGCTGTCACGGGCTGCTTCCTGGGGGTGGAGGCCTGGTCAAGGACCGGGCCGCGGGGACAGTAAAGCCCCGAAATCAACTCAAGATAACCTCAAGATAACGTTCCTTCATTATTTGTTTTGTTTATTGTCATTTCCCTGTTTTCTTCCTTCTCTTATCCCCTAATACCCATCTTGCTTTTCCTGTTCGTCCTTATCTCCCTAATACCTATTCCTTCTCTTCCTAAAACGTATCCTTATCTCTGAATCAACGCATTGATAGTTGAGAGGCGGGCCCAAAGAGCCAGAGCTCAACCCCCCCACCCTCAAGCACAACGAGGTGCATACATTCCGTTTGTTTCCTCTCTTGCTTTCCTCATTCCAATTCGTCATATTTTAATCATCTACAAATTACTCGCCCGAGGTCTCTCAAAACTCGAATTCTGCTTTGTGTGTGATGGCTGGGGCGCTGAGGGCTGTCGTGGGCTGTGTTGTTCGCCCTGTGAACCCGTCTCATTACTTGGGTATGGGACAGGGAACCTCCTATCCCTCTGTCCTCAGCTTCTATCCCTCTGTCTTCATCTCCTATCCCTCTGTCTTCGGCTCCTCTCCGTCTGTCCTCAGCTCCTGTCTCTCTGTCTTCAGCTTCTCTCCCTCTGTCTTCAGCTAGCTCCTATCCCTCTGTCCTCAGCTTCTATTCCTCTGTCCTCAGCGCCTCTCCCTCTGTCTTCAACGCCTATCCCTCTGGATTTAAATAAACATACACACCGGATAGTTTCTAGGGCTCTCAGAGGCACCTTATTTCTATGGTTCGCCGAAGGAGTCCACGGCAGACATTTGTTTTTCACTTCTGCTCAACCTTGCACGCTAGATTGACAGATGTTGCAACGCTAGAGCAACCTAGCGTGCAACCCTCAATCCTCCAGAGGTCTGTCAACCCTTCAGAGGTTGATAGGCCTTAAGTCCAATACCAGGGCCAAACCGGTCTTGTTTACTCCCACATGTAGGTGTTGAAACCTTCTTGGAATGCTGTAATTGGAGTTCAGATTAGTTTCGAAAAATATAATAGCGTTTAGTTAACTTTTTATTAAAAAGACATTAACCTCTCTTGTGCGCTTTTGTGCTCTTGCGTGAGAGCCAAAGGACACTAGACACACACACACGCCCACACTCAAGAGACACACGCACACGCCCACACTCAAGAGACACACACGCACACGCAAACACTCAAGACACGCACACGCACACACTCGACACCTTTCAAATCACGAAAATGGAAGAATTTTTGGTTCAATTCCAGAATTACATTTGAAGCGAGAAAAATAATGTGGATGTGTGTGTGGATTTTCCAAGCACTCCGCCGGCCGCTGCGACCCGTCCGAACACCCGCCCGAACACCCATCCGAACACCCGTGTGACCTGCCTTTTTGTCCAAATTGAACCCTGTTCTTGTACATTCTTCTGGCGCGATGTCTTAAAAAGAGCAAAGAAACTGAAAGACTTTGACCTCTCTCACTAGTTTTTTTGTCTCATTCATTATATCTCTCTCTCTCTCTCTCTCTCTCCCTCCCTCTCTCTCTCCCTCTCTCCCTCCCTCCCTCTCTCTCCCTCTCTCCCTCTCCCTCGTCAAAAGCATAAATTCAGATCTAATTTTTCCTTGCGCTGCTGCTTTAAAACCTAGCCGGTCGGCGCCCTTATAATTCTTCATTACAGAAGCTCGGGGGGGCGGCGCTCCAGACCCGACCCGGCAATTTTGGTAATGGCTGGTTTGGGACGAGGGTCCCATCTTTCACCGCCCCCCCGAACACCCCCCTCCCCCCCTCTCCGAACGATCTCAGCCAATTCGCACACTTCCCACAGACTTTCGCGCCTGTGTTAGAGACTCGCTTGTCCGGGTCTTCGAGGTCGCGTTAGTTAGCGGTTTTTCGGGTATCATCGAAGTCCTGTTAAAGGTATCTAGTTCGATGTCTCCTCAGATGTCCTCAACTAGATCGATGTCTCCTCAGATGTCCTCAATTAGATCGATGTCACCTCAGATGTCCTCAATTAGATCGATGTCTCCTCAGATGTCCTCAATTAGATCGATGTCACCTCAGATGTCCTCAATTAGATCGATGTCACCTTAGATGTCCTCAATTAGATCGATGTCTCCTCAGATGTTCTCAACTAGATCGATGTCTCCTCAGATGTCCTCAATTAGATCGATGTCACCTCAGATGTCCTCAATTAGATCGATGTCACCTCAGATGTTCTCAACTAGATCGATGTCACCTCAGATGTCCTCAATTAATCGATGTCACCTCAGATGTCCTCAATTAATCGATGTCACCTCAGATGTCCTCAACTAGATCGATGTCTCCTCAGATGTCCTCAATTAGATCGATGTCTCCTCAGATGTCCTCAATTAGATCGATGTCACCTCAGATGTTCTCAACTAGATCGATGTCACCTCAGATGTCCTCAATTAATCGATGTCACCTCAGATGTCCTCAATTAATCGATGTCACCTCAGATGTCCTCAACTAGATCGATGTCTCCTCAGATGTCCTCAATTAGATCGATGTCTCCTCAGATGTCCTCAATTAGATCGATGTCACCTCAGATGTCCTCAATTAGATCGATGTCTCCTCAGATGTCCTCAACTAGATCGATGTCTCCTCAGATGTCCTCAATTAGATCGATGTCACCTCAGATGTCCTCAACTAGATCGATGTCTCCTCAGATGTCCTCAATTAGATCGATGTCTCCTCAGATGTCCTCAATTAGATCGATGTCTCCTCAGATGTCCTCAATTAGATCGATGTCACCTCAGATGTTCTCAACTAGATCGATGTCTCCTCAGATGTCCTCAACTAGATCGATGTCACCTC
>NC_091222.1:26270135-26275135 GCF_040958095.1 Procambarus clarkii | reverse complement strand
TGGGATCCTTTCGGACGTAGGTTCGAGTCTACGTCACGGCCCTTGTGGGTTTGTTCAAACAAGGATAGATTCTAGATAGCGGAGGCCGGCGGGGGATTGCATATTACCACAATTAATAGATCAATTAGTTGCAATCTCTGTTCAATAGAAGAACATTGAACAGCCTGTGTGTGGGGGGGGGGGGGGGTGTACGGTAAACTTTTGTCTAGCGGATATGTGGGTGTTGGCCCGAAAATGTGTACATATACACATACATATACACACATACACATACACGTGTATTCACCTAGTTGGGCTTACGGGGGTTGAGCTGGGCTGTTTGGTCCGTGTGTGTGTGTGTGTGTGTGTGTGTGTGTGTGTGTGTGTGTGTGTGTGTGTGTGTGTGTGTGTGTTTACGTGTCCACAGGTGCACAGCGCATGCGCCAGAAACACGTGGTAGTGTCTTGAATTGCTACCATAACTACCATGGTAGCAATAACTGCTCTAAACTCTGCCATTATGGCAATCTCCACCACCACCACTCTCCACCACCACCACCACTCTCCACCACCACCATCACTCTCCACCACCACCACCACTCTCCACCACCACCATCACTCTCCACCACCACCACCATCACTCTCAACCACCACCATCACTCTCCACCACCACCACCATCACCCTCCACTGAAAGCGACAAAGGTATATAAATCAGTGGAAAACTCATTAAAAACAAGACCCCTCTCTCTCCCTCACTCTCTCCCTCTTTCTCCCTCACTCTCTCCCTCACTCTCCCTCTCTCTCTCCCTCACTCTCTCCCTCACTTTCTCCCTCTCTCTCCCTCACTCTCTCTCTCACTCTCTTCCTCACTCTCTCCCTCACTCTCTCCCTCTCCCTCACTCTCTCCCTCTTTCTCCCTCACTCTCTCCCTCACTCTCCCTCTCTCTCCCTCACTCTCTCCCTCTCTCTCCCTCACTCTCTCCCTCACTCTCTTCCTCACTCTCTCCCTCTCTCTCCCTCACTCTCTCCCTCACTCTCTCCCTCACTCTCTCCATCACTCTCTCCCTCACCACCATCCTCACCATCACAACCCTCCCTGCACTCATGATAGTGAGTTGTAGATGACGAGTACAATGCAATAGTGAGGTACAATGCACCATACCCACTCACTGAATATGATGTACCACACTCACATACCCATGGTACCATCTCACCATACCAGGTGCTCACTATACCACACTATCACCCTTCACTACTACCCCCCCACACCACAGTAGGGGCACCCTACATAATCCCCGTAGCTAGAGAATAGCAAGGCTGGTGCCATTGTCTGAATTCATTTGCAAGAGATCAATTATTGCAACCCCCCCCCCCCCCCGCCGGATGATGATGACTAGGGTGGATGATTACCTCATATCTCTCTCTCTCTCTCTCTCTCTCTCTCTCTCTCTCTCTCTCTCTCTCTCTCTCTCTCTCTCTCTCTCTCTCTCTCTCTCTCTCTCTCTCTCTCTCTCTAACCGTGAAAACTACAATTAGAAAACTGCATCTTTGAATATCTGTAATGCAAACCAACTCCTTTGTAATACCAAACTATCCCTCTTAGTTAACTATCCTGTCAACACGCATCATCACCTCATCAACCCTAGACATCAATGCTCATCCAAGTGGGTGTACACGAACACACACACACACAACTAGGTGAGTACACACACACAACTAGGTGAGTACACACACACACACACAACTAGGTGAGTACACACACACATACACACAACTAGGTGAGTACAACTAGGTGCGTACACACACACACACACACACACACGAACACACACACACACACACACACACACACACACACACACACACACACACACACACACACACACACACACACATACACACACACACACACACCACACACACACACACACACACACACACACACACACACACACACACACACCACACACACCACACACACACACACACACACAACTAGGTGAGTACACACACACATACACACAACTAGGTGAGTACAACTAGGTGCGTACACACACACACACGAACACACACACACCACACACACACACACACACACACACACACACACACACACACAACACACACACACACACACAACTAGGTGAGTACACACACACATACACACAACTAGGTGAGTACAACTAGGTGCGTACACACACACACACGAACACACACACACACACACACACACACACACACACACACACACACACACACACACACACACACACACACAGCCAGGTGTCATAGCTGACCAGGTGAGCATCACCCAACTATTCAATGTTGCGCCCCTCTGCAACACGGCGCGTCCGAAACCCCGGCTCCTGGTGTTCGTATCCGTGGTTCGTGACTTCGTCTCCAGTTGTGTGTCATCTCTTTCTGACTCTCGCATTGTATTTCCTCCTCTAGAAAGTCCTATAGCACACATACGAATGTTATAAAGACATTAGTTTTATGTTTGTTCTGTGTATATATATATAAATATATATATATGTGTGTGTGTGTGTGTGTGTGTGTGTGTGTGTGTGTGTGTGTGTGTGTTATTAAATATGACCGAAAAAGTAAGATTAATAATTCTAACACGAATTTTCTCTTTCTTATGTTTCTTTTCACTGTCGATGGTAATTGAAAAATCAATTCTCCAAAATTCATTTTTATTTCTAGTCTGACGTGACACTTGAACGCGTTTCGTAATAACTTATTACATTTTCAAAGACTTTAGTTTACACACACACAACTATAACCTGCAAACACTAAACAGAGTTTTACTATGCTACCTATGCTACTGTTTTATATATATATATATATATATATATATATATATATATATATATATATATATATATATATATATATATATATATCTATATATATATATATATATATGTAATGAGTAATGTATATATATATGTAATGAGCTAAATGGTATGAAAAACGTGACGGCGTTCGTGTATTTAACTCATTATCAGGAAATTCAAGGAATTTCTTGATGCTTTTCAGACACGAGAGTTCTTGGATTTTTAATCTCGCTTCCTTGTGGTTAATTACTGAATTAGTGAATCACCTGATTGTGTTGTTATTCTCTGTAATGTAGTGATGACCTTTGACCTGTACTCACCTAGTTGTGCTTGCGGGGGTTGAGCTCTGGCTCTTTGGTCCCGCCTCTCAACTGTCAATCAACTGGTGTACAGGTTCCTGAGCCTATTGGGCTCTATCATATCTACACTTGAAACTGTGTATGGAGTCAGCCTCCACCACATCACTGCCTAATGCATTCCATTTACTAACTACTCTGACACTGAAAAAGGTCTTTCTAACGTCTCTGTGGCTCATTTGGGTACTCAGTTTCCACCTGTGTCCTCTTGTTTCTACCTTGTCAATTCCTCTGAGAATTTTGTAGGTTGTGATCATGTCTCCCCGAGCTCTCCTGCCTTTCAGCTACGTGAGATGCATTTCCCGCAGCCTTTCCTCGTAACTCATGCCTGTTAGTTCTGGGACTAGCCTAGTGACATACCTCTGAACTTTTTCCAGCTTCGTCTTGTGCTTGACAAGGTACGGGCTCCATGCTGGGGCCGCATACTCCGTATGTGTGTGTGTGTGTGTGTGTGTGTGTGTGTGTGTGTGTGTGTGTGTGTGTGTGTGTGTGTGTGTGTGTGAGTGTGTGTGCAGGACAGGACCGCCAGCAGCCATCATTCTAATAAGATTGATTGTCCAGAATACCATCAGAGGCCACTTGAGCTGGTAAAAGTTGGCCGCAGTCTAAAGAGTCGCCATTATATTGTTGACACGAGGACTGACTGTGGAATTGTCTTGACAAACTGGTATATACCCATCCCCCTGTCCCACCAACCCCCCTGTCCCACCAACCCCCCTCTTCCAAGTTGACCCATCCACTCCACCTCTCCTGGAAAAGACCTGTATGTACCCACCCATTAGTTAGATTAGCTTTGGTGGCATGTGCGTGTTTGCTGCGGTTCATCTTGGTCGAATTAAAGATCTAGCTGTGTTTATATGGTCACTCAACGTCTGGCCGCAAGCGGCGGATCACTCACTGCTCTGTGCAGTTTTTACATTTCCTTGTGGATCTTAGCGTATTTGTGGAGCGATCTGAGACTGACCACTGGGATGTTTCTTTCGCTTTTCAATGCGGTTTCCTGTGGTTGGCTGGTTTTCGGTTGGGTTCTAGTTGTGGTGGTGGTGGTCGACGTCGGTGGTGCTCAACCTCATCAGTTTCTTTTTTTTTAATTTGTGTGGAATTGGAAATAGAAATTTTATCAGCGGTAAAAAGCCCTCCGCAAGCAGCCTCGTGATATTACCCACTACACTGTCCAATTACTGAAATTTAGGACTCTTGCCTATTACCAGTTCTCTCCCCTCTCCCTCTCTCTCTCTCCCCTCTCTCCTCTCTCTTTCACATCCTCCTCCTCTTTCCTTAAAAAACTAAGCAAAGGACAAGAAAGTGCTATTGGAGCATCGAAAGACCCAAAGTGGTCATTTGCAGTGTCTCAAGGTCATCCAACAGTGACCCAAGGTCATCCAACAGTGACCCAAGGTCATCCAACAGTGACCCCAAGGTCACCAACAGTGACCCAAGGTCATCCAACAGTGACCCCAAGGTCACCAACAGTGACCTACTTACAGAAGTGAACCCAGTACCCCCTTCAAACGTTTCTATGGCAACAGGGGGGAGGAACTCTCTTGTCATAACCCCTTTCTAGACATACACAAAAGCCGGTGAGGGGACGCACACAGAGAGAGGGGGCGTTGGTCATGAAGATTTTGTGTGTGTGTCTCTCTGTCTCTCTGTCTCTCTGTCTCTCTCTGTCTCTCTCTGTCTCTGTCTCTGTCCCTCTGTCTCTCTCTCTCTGTCTCTCTGTCTCTGTCTCTCTCTCTCTCTCTCTCTCTCTCTCTCTCTCTCTCTCTCTCTCTCTCTCTCTCTCTCTCTCTCTCTCTCTCTCTCTCTCTCTCTGTCTCTCTCT
>NC_091222.1:26237635-26267635 GCF_040958095.1 Procambarus clarkii | reverse complement strand
AGTTACAGGATGAGAGCTACGCTCGTGGTGTCCCGTCTTCCCAGTGCTCTTTGTCGTATAACGCTTTGAAACAGCTTTCAAACTGTGTGTGTGTGTGTGTGTGTGTGTGTGTGTGTGTGTGTGTGTGTGTGTGTGTGTGTGTGTGTGTGTGTGTGTGTGTAATTACCTAAGGGTAGTTACAGGATGAGAGCTACGCTCGTGGTGTCCCGTCTTCCCAGTGCTCTTTGTCGTATAACGCTTTGAGACAGCTTTCAAACTGTGTGTATGTACTCACCTAGTTACTCACCTATTTGTGCTTGCGGGGGTTGAGCTCTGGCTCTTTGGTCCCGCCTCTCAACCGTCAATCAACAGGTGTACAGGTTCCTGAGCCTATTGGGCTCTTATCATATCTACACTTGAAACTGTGTATGGAGTCAGCCTCCACCACATTACTGCCTAATGCATTCCATTTGTCAACCACTCTGACACTGAAAAAAGTTCTTTCTAATATCTGTGTGTGTGTGTGTGTGTGTGTGTGTGTGTGTGTGTGTGTGTGTGTGTGTGTGTGTGTGTGTGTGTGTGTGTGTGTGTGTGTGTATGTGTTCCTCCCCCCTCCCATACCCCCTCTCCCCCTCCCTTTCATCTCAGCAGATGACCATAGATCTAGCTAGTGTTTCATCTCCCGGTCAAGGAGGGAGGCTGTGCATCTCCCCCTCTAAGATGCCATCTTAAGTCTATTCCGGCCGAGATCTTGATATTTTTCATTCCCTTTTGAGTTCGCTCTGTGGTGGATGGGGCTAGGTGGTGTTGATGGGGCTAGGTGATGTTGATGGGGCTAGGTGGTGTTGATGGGGCTAGGTGGTGTTGATGGGGCTAGGTGGTGTTGATGGGGCTAGGTGGTGTTGATGGGGCAGGTGACGTCGACGAGGCTAGGTGACGTCGACGAGGCTAGGTGCCGTCGACGAGGCTAGGTGACGTCGACGAGGCTAGGTGACGTCGACGACGATAGGTGACGTCGACGAGGCTAGGTAACGTCGACGAGGCTAGGTGACGTCGACGAGGTTAGGTGACGTCGACGAGGCTAGGTGACGTCGACGAGGCTAGGTAACGTCGACGAGGCTAGGTGACGTCGACGAGGCTAGGTGACATCGACGAGGCTAGGTGCCGTCGACGAGGCTAGGTGCCGTCGACGAGGCTAGGTGACATCGACGAGGCTAGGTGCCGTCGACGAGGCTAGGTGACGTCGACGAGGCTAGGTGACATCGACGAGGCTAGGTGCCGTCGACGAGGCTAGGTGCCGTCGACGAGGCTAGGTGACGTCGACGAGGCTAGGTGCCGACGACGAGGCTAGGTGCCGTCGACGAGGCTAGGTGACGTCGACGAGGCTAGGTGACGTCGACGAGGCTAGGTGACGTCGACGAGGCTAGGTGACGTCGACGAGGCTAGGTGACGTCGACGACGCTAGGTGCCGTCGACGAGGCTAGGTGACGTCGACGGCTAAACGAAGTCAACAGCGCTTGCAACAATGGGCGCTAGGCAATGCCGACGCCTAGGTGACGCCAACAGCTAGACGACGCCAACGCCTAGACGACGCCAACGCCTAGGTGACGCCAATAGCTAGACGACGCCAACGCCTAGGTGACGCCAACAGCTAGACGACGCCAACGCCTAGGTGACGCCAACAGGGTTCGCCTACGACGGTGCTAGGTGGCGCCCTCGTGGCCTCAGAGCCCAGCTAGGATCAGTCAATACTTAGTGGAGTTAATCATGAGTTCCTTTTTTTTTCCTACCCAGGGAGCGTGTTGCAAGCCGGGGCTGGAGATGAAAGGCCGACAGGCCTCGGTTGCAAATGTTGCTCAAGCCCTTCTCCCCTCAACCACCCCCCCTCCCCCCCCCTCCCCCCCCCCCCCCTTCTTGCTATCCTGAAGTTGCAACTGCCGGCTATATTACTGATATCTTACCCTCAAAAACATCCCTATGAATCCCTGTAGTTCTTACTAAACACACCTTTTTTTTTTTTACACTCTGCGGCCGATAAGTGAAAAAGGGGACTTAACAAAAGTCCACAATAGCACTAAATAGGAAGAAAAGTAAGTTGCAAGGCAACGGAACCCTTAGATCCCTAAAAAAAATCGATTTGTACGGTCACCACGCTACAGATTCGAGCGGAGAGGGCAGATTACAGTATGGAGAGGTTGTGATGCACCGCTTAGGCAGGATATTATAGCCCTTCTGTCTGCCTGTCACAAGGCCCCTTCATAACGCCTCGGAGACCGGAAGGGATGCATCTCTCTTGCCTAATGTCATCTCCGGGTGTTGGATGATGCGAGGGAGAGAGAGAGAGAGAGAGAGAGAGAGAGAGAGAGAGAGAGAGAGAGAGAGAGAGAGAGAGAGAGAGAGAGAGAGAGAGAGAGAGAGAGAGAGAGAGAGAGAGACAGAGAGAGAGAGAGAGAGAGAGACAGAGAGAGAGAGAGAGAGAGAGAGAGAGAGAGAGAGAGAGAGAGAGAGAGAGAGAGAGACAGAGAGAGAGAGAGAGAGAGAGAGAGAGAGAGAGAGAGAGAGAGAGAGAGAGAGAGACAGACAGAGAGAGAGAGAGAGACAGAGAGAGAGAGAGAGAGAGAGAGAGAGAGAGAGAGAGAGAGAGAGAGAGAGAGAGAGAGAGAGAGAGAGACAGAGAGAGAGAGAGAGAGAGACAGAGAGACAGAGACAGAGAGAGAGAGAGAGACAGACACACAGAGAGACAGAGACACAGAGAGACAGACACACAGAGAGACAGAGACACAGAGAGACAGAGACACAGAGAGACAGAGACACAGAGAGACAGAGACACAGAGAGACAGACACACAGAGAGACAGAGACACAGAGAGACAGAGACACAGAGAGACAGAGACACAGAGAGACAGAGACACAGAGAGACAGAGACACAGAGAGACAGAGACACAGAGAGACAGAGACACAGAGAGACAGAGACACAGAGAGACAGACACACAGAGAGACAGAGACACAGAGAGACAGAGACACAGAGAGACAGAGACACAGAGAGACAGAGACACAGAGAGACAAAGTAATAAAGCCCAGCATTTTATTAGCCATGGTCTCGTTAAAGAGGCTTGAGCTCTTGGCCCCCAACCGCATTGAGTCTCTAGGCGCATGCGTGAGAGAGCGAGCGCGTATGTGCGCGCCTGTGCGCTCGCGCGTAATAAAGAGGTACGCACCTGGATAGTGAGACCCCCCTCCCCCCCCCCCTCCCCATGGATACAGGGCTTTCTCCAGCTAATTACTTCCATCATTATCCTCCCGTGAGCCCGCAAGCGATTGGGCTTTGGCGCTCACATAAACTCTACCAGGATGGCTGTCGACCCGGGATTCGATCTCCGGCCAGCGTTATAGTGCGGTTATCTACTCTCACTCCGCGTATATTGTCATTGTCTCGCTTCCTGCAGGTCGGCGCTCAATCCCCCGAGCGTCCATAAGTGGTTAGGCAACCATTCCTTTCCCTCCGTCCCATCCCAAATCCTGACCCCTTCCCAGTGCTATATAGTCGTGATGGCTTGGCGCTTTGACCTGATAGTTCCCTTCCGACTTGGGCTGGACGGTAGAGCGACGGTCTCGCTTCCTGCAGGTCGGCGCTCAATCCCCCGAGCGTCCATAAGTGGTTAGGCAACCATTCCTTTCCCTCCGTCCCATCCCAAATCCTGACCCCTTCCCAGTGCTATATAGGCGTGATGGCTTGGCGCTTTGACCTGATAGTTCCCTTCCGACTTGGGCTGGACGGTAGAGCGACGGTCTCGCTTCCTGCAGGTCGGCGCTCAATCCCCCGAGCGTCCATAAGTGGTTAGGCAACCATTCCTCTCCCTCCGTCCCATCCCAAATCCTGACCCCTTCCCAGTGCTATATAGTCGTGATGGCTTGGCGCTTTGACCTGATAGTTGACTTGATATCGGTTCAAGACGGGACGAAACGACGTCGTTTTCTCTGTCTTCTGGTGCATGGTTGGGTCATTACGTCTTCAGCCTCGTTATAGTGAATCTTGTACCCCATTGCCATATTAGTTGCCATACCCCACTGGCATATTCGTTGCCATACCCCACTATATTCGTTGTCATACCCCATTATATTCGTTGTCATACCCCATTATATTCGTTGCCATACCCCCATTATATTCGTTGCCATACCCCATTATATTCGTTGTCATACCCCATTATATTCGTTGCCATACCCCATTATATTCGTTGTCATACCCCACTATATTCGTTGCCATACCCCATTATATTCGTTGCCATACCCCATTATATTCGTTGTCATACCCCATTATATTCGTTGCCATACCCCATTATATTCGTTGCCATACCCCCATTATATTCGTTGCCATACCCCATTATATTCGTTGCCATACCCCCATTATATTCGTTGCCATACCCCCATTATATTCGTTGCCATACCCCCATTATATTCGTTGCCATACCCCCACTATATTCGTTGCCGTACCCCATTATATTCGTTGCCATACCACCATTATATTCGTTGCCATACCCCCATTATATTCGTTGCCATACCCCCATTATATTCGTTGCCATACCCCCCATTATATTCGTTGCCATACCCCATTATATTCGTTGCCATACCCCACTATATTCGTTGCCGTACCCCATTATATTCGTTGCCATACCACCATTATATTCGTTGCCATACCCCCATTATATTCGTTGTCATACCCCACTATATTCGTTGCCATACCCCCATTATATTCGTTGCCATACCCATTGTCGTGGGAAACAAATGTCATATTCCATATTGTCATCATTGCCATGTTGCCATTATAATTATAATCGTTGCCATTACCGTTGCCATTACCGTTGTCATACCCGTTGCCATTACCGTTGTCATACCCGTTGCCATTACCGTTGGCACACAAATGGCCATTAATATTGCCCTACGTGCCATATCAAATGCCATCTTCGTTATTAACGCGTTGTTGCATTTGCAACGAAACAAGATTGCCATCTGCCGTTGCAACCCCCCCACCCCTTCCCTGTTGCCGGCTACCGTTGCTCCCCCTCTCTCAACCCCCCCATTCTGGGCGGCCCACGCCCCCCTATTCCAGAGATTTATATATTATTACGAATAGGGGGGCGGCATCCCCTATATTGTTCAATTGATTTTAATTTTCAGGAGAATCAATGCAATTTTTTTATGTATTTGCAAATTCCTTTTTCAGTTTCTCTTGAGGCGATGTGGTTAAGGTTTAAGTAGTGTATAGCGCCGGTCGGCCGAGCGGACAGCACGCTGGATTCGTGATCCTGTGGTCGAGGGTTCGATCCCAGGCGCCGGCGAGAAACAATGAGTAGTTTCATTCTATGCCCCTGTTACCTAGCAGTAAAATAGGTACCTGGGTGTTAATCAGCTGTCACGGGCTGCTTCCTGGGGGTGGAGGCCTGGTCGAGGACCGGGCCGCGGGGAAACTAAAGCCCCGAAATCATCTCAAGATAACCTCAAGCTAGCTGTTATTCATGTCCTTGGTACACATATGTGTTTATATATATATATATATATATATATATATATATATATATATATATATATATATATATATATATATATATATATGTCGTACCTAGTAGCCAGAACGCACTTCTCAGCCTACTATGCAAGGCCCGATTTGCCTAATAAGCCAAGTTTTCATGAATTAATATATTTTCTCAATTTTTTTTCTTATGAAATGATAAAGCTACCCATTTCATTATGTATGAGGTCAATTTTTTTTATTGGAGTTAAAATTAACGTAGATATATGACCGAACCTAACCAACCCTACCTAACCTAACCTAATCTATCTTCATAGGTTAGGTTAGGTTTGGTGGCCGGAAAAGTTAGGTTAGGTTAGGTAGGTTTGGTAGTCGAAAAACAATTAATTCATGAAAACTTGGCTTATTAGGCAAATCGCGCCTTGCATAGTAGGCTGAGAAGTGCGTTCTGGCTACTAGGTACGACATATATATATATATATATATATATATATATATATATATATATATATATATATATATATATATATATATATATATATATATATATGTATATGTAGGAGGTATTCAAGGTATTCACTCGGGAATGAATGAGGGTTTTTGAAAATGTATTTACATAGGTACATTACTGTAAATATACTTTACATGTTATATGTGTGTGTACTCACCTATTTGTACTCATTATTTGCTGCTTGCGGGGGTTGAGCTTTGGCTCTTTGGTCCCGCCTCTCAACCGTCAATCAACTGGTGTACAGGTTCCTGAGCCTATTGGGCTCTATTATATCTACATTTGTGTGTGTGTGTGTGTGTGTGTGTGTGTGTGTGTGTGTTTGTGTGTGTGTGTGTGTGTGTGTTGGTGCTGGGGTACTGGGAGTCAAGATGGAGGAGTCGCCAATATAAGCCTCAATTCCTTTCCACATTGTGGAATGAGTTTGAACCGCTCCTGAGAGGCGCCAAGTCAATCTCCGTGCACCAGGCGTTATGAGGGGACCTCATACCACCTCATCGTTGTCCCTCATTCATCAGTAGGCCTTCTAGTGGCCCCCCCTCCCCCCCTACCCCCTATCCATCCCCTACCCCCCTCTATTCATCATTACCACCCAACATTCACTCACAAAACCTAATCTTTAGCCTCTTCCCCTTCACCCTATCCCTTCCCCTCTTTCTCTCCCCCCCTTTCTCTCCATTCTCCCCCTTTCCTGGGCACTAACTACCCCCCCCCTCGTTCCCTTCACATCGTTTGCAGTGCCAATTTGCTCTACTGGGGCACTGAGGCTTGTGTGTTCGTATTTTTATATAGAAATATATTTGCAAAATCGGGGAATAAATCAAGCAATGGTTAAGAGAAACGTAAATTGAAAAGGGTTTTGTATCGAGCGCCAAAAAGTGCAGTGTTGGTAAGGGGGTTTACCCCTCGAAGCCCTGAGAGGGGAGAGTTGGCGATGTGGGGTTCGATTCCCCCTCTTCGTCGCCATGAAGGTTTGAGGGGATATACAGGCCCGTCTCTGCTGCACTGCCCCCTCTCTCTCTCTCTCTCTCTCTCTCTCTCTCTCTCTCTCTCTCTCTCTCTCTCTCTCTCTCTCTCTCTCTCTCTCTCTCTCTCTCTCTCTCCCCTCTCTCCCTCTCTCCCCTCTCTCTCCCCTCTCTCCCCTCTCTCTCCTCTCTCTCCCCCTCTCTCTCTCTCTCTCTCTCTCTCTCTCTCTCTCTCTCTCTCTCTCTCTCTCTCTCTCTCTCTCTCTCTCTCTCTCTCTCTCTCTCTCTCTCTCCCCCCCCTCTCTCTCTCTCTCTCTCTCTCCCCTCTCTCTCTCTCTCTCCCCTCTCTCACCTCTCTCTCTTCCCCCTCGTTAGGGGGACGCTATATACGCTAGTTGCTGTACCAACCTTGTTAGCATCTCCACTCACACTAACGACCCAAGCCACTAAAGAAAGGGTTCTGTACGTGTATCAAACTCTGATCTTAATCTTCCATCTCTCCCTTCTTAGCATGGATGGTTTGCTGTTCTTAGAGGTCTTGTGTGGTTAGAGAAAGCTGGCTTTAAGTCCTTCCTCGGGGCCCATCTTGAGGTTATCTTGAGATGATTTCGGGGCTTTAGTGTCCCCGTGGCCCGGTCCTCGACCAGGCCTCCACCCCCAGGAAGCAGCCTGTGACAGCTGACTAACACCCAGGTACCTATTTACTGCTAGGTAACAGGGGCATAGGGTGAAAGAAACTCTGCCCGTTGTTTCTCGCCGGCGCCTGGGATCGAACCCAGGACCACAGGATCACAAGTCCCGCGTGCTGTCCTCTCGGCCGACCGACTCCCCCCATATGTTATGTTTTAGCTTGAAACGTGTGGGTGAAATATTTCTGACAGGTGGAACCATGGATCAAGAGACAGGTAGCATGTGGTGGTGTGACAGGAGGGGACAGGTGAAGGGACAGCAGAGGGGGAGAGGAGAGAGGGGAACATGGAAAGGGGAAGAGAGAGGGGAAAGGAGGTTTGACCTGACGATTTTGCCTTCCTAAAGGGTAACGGATCACTCACAGCCTCTCACACCACTCTTTCTCACACACACACACACACACACACACACACACACACACACACACACACACACACACACACACACACACACACACACACACACACACACACAGGTGAGTACAACTAGGTGAGTACACACACAGACCAATCCAATAAGACCAATCCTGGAGTATGCAGCTCCAGCCTGGAGTCCATACCTAGTTAAACACAAGACAAAGTTAGAGAAGATTCAGCGGTATGCCACCAGGCTCGTCCCGGAACTGAGAGGTATGAACTACGAGGAAAGGCTAAAGGAGCTGAACCTCACATCCCTGGAAAACAGAAGAGTAAGGGGAGACATGATAACCACCTACAAAATTCTCAGGGGAATTGACAGGATAGACAAAGACAAACTCTTCAGCACGGGTGGGACACGAACAAGGGGACACAGGTGGAAACTGAGTACCCAGATGAGCCACAGAGACGTTAGAAAGAATTTTTTCAGTGTCAGAGTAGTTAATAAATGGAATGCATTAGGCAGTGATGTGGTGGAGGCTGACTCCATACACAGTTTCAAGTGTAGATATGATAGAGCCCAATAGGCTCAGGAACCTATACACCAGTTGATTGACAGTTGAGAGGCGGGACCAAAGAGCCAGAGCTCAACCCCCGCAAACACAACTAGGTGAGTACACACGTTAGGTTAAGTTATCATTAAAAATCCATCCGTAAACATTCTTTATGTATGACATACATAATGACATATTATGCATACATAATATCATACACATCACGGGTTGTCAATAAGCCTTAAACCCGATCTTACCTTACCTAACCCAACCCAAAAATCAACCCAACGAAGTTTAACCTAAGCTAATCCATCTTAGCCTAAGCTAATCCATCTTAACCTAAGCTAATCCATCTTAGCCTAAGCTAATCCATCTTAGCCTAAGCTAATCCATCTTAACCTAAGCTAATCCATCTTAACCTAAGCTAATCCATCTTAGCCTAAGCTAATCCATCTTAACCTATTAACATATACAGTTTAAACAAACAGCAAATGTGCTTTATCCAAGCGTCGTGTTGTGAAAAATAAGAATTTGTACAACTGATTATATTTGTCAAAATTAAGAATTTGCATAAATAATTGCCAATTATATGTAATAATTACCAATTATATGTAATAATTACCAATCATATGTGTAACAAATCAGAATGGGCTACATTGTGAGCAGGTTGACCATACCTCCGTTCAATAGCCGGCTGGCTATACCCCGTTCCGTATCCGGCTTCCTATACACCCGTCCCATATCCGGCTGGCCATACCCCGTCCCGTATCCGGCTGGTCATACCCCGTCCCGTATCCGGCTGGTCATACCCCGTCCCGTATCCGGCTGGCCATACCCCGTTCCGTATCCGGCTGGTCATACCCCGTCCCGTATCCGGCTGGCCATACCCCGTTCCGTATCCGGCTGGTCATACCCCGTTCCGTATCCGGCTGGTCATACCCCGTTCCGTATCCGGCTTCCTATACCCCCGTCCCATATCCGGCTGGCCATACCCCGTTCCGTATCCGGCTGGTCATACCCCGTTCCGTATCCGGCTGGTCATACCCCGTTCCGTATCCGGCTTCCTATACCCCCGTCCCATATCCGGCTGGCCATACCCCGTCCCGTATCCGGCTGGCCATACCCCGTCCCGTATCCGGCTGGTCATACCCCGTCCCGTATCCGGCTCGCCAGAGGAGTAGTAGTGGGGGGCCGTTTTCTCAATTAGCTTTTCTTCGTAACGGCTGATCGTAGCGTCCATCTAGGGGAGTCACACACCTGTCACGCTGACAGGTGTGTGACAGGTGTGCACTGACTTTGTCCCGTCACAGTAGGGACAGGTGTGGAGAAGCTGTCACCTGTCCATCAGCGGAGAGGACAGATGTTTACCCAATATCACCTGTAATTAGAAGAGTCTTGTTTCATATCAATTCAAGAGTTTCCTTATGTACTTATATATATATATATATATATATATATATATATATATATATATATATATATATATATATATATATATATATATATATATATATATATATATATATATATATATATGCGAACAAGCCTGAATGGTCCCCAGGACAATATGCAACTGGTCACTTCTGGGGTGTGAGTTTTCAGTTATATATATATATATATATATATATATATATATATATATATATATATATATATATATATATATATATATATATATATATATATATATATATATACACACACACACACACACACACACACACACACACACACACATATCAGCATTCCCTTTGGTTATTTGTAATCCCTACAGCTCCCATCTGGTAGATTTGGGCAGCATGGTAGACCTAATCTACTCGCGAGTAGATCAAGAGTTCTCCCTCTTAAATTGGGTGTTTGACTCTGGTCGATTCGGCCAAAATGGGTCATTTGCGCTGGGTCTAGGTGTTATATTCAGTCTGATACTGGATATAGATGATAGGGGTGAGTGTAGAGTGCGTGAGTAGAGTGCGCAGGGTACGAAGACTCTCCTCCCAACTTTGCGCGAGAAACTCAGCTATAACTCTTGACCAAAGTGGTGAGGCCCGTCTGTTAGCCACTCTTATTAAGGAAGCCAGCCCTAATTTAGAGGCCCCCTGGCCTAGGGGGGCCCCCAGGGGAAGGAAGCCCTGGTTTAGGGGCGCCCCCTGATTCAGGGGCTCTCGGGGAGGCCAGTCCCAGCTGAGCAGGATGAATAGGTCTCTTATTTCCTGATGATTACTCTTGGTCTTGATGAATATCTCCTGCCCCTGATCTCACACACACACACACACACACACACACACACACACACACACACACACACACACACACACACACACACACACACACACACACACACTCACTCACACTTAGGTATGATAGGGAAATGGGACAGGAGGCATTGCTGTAAACAACCGATAGCTAGAAAGGCGGGATCCAAGAGTCAATGCTCGATCCTGCAAGCACAAATAGGTGAAATAGGTGAGTACACACACACACACACACACACACACACATACACACACACACACACACACACACACACACACACTCACACATAACTAGGTGAGTACACAGCATTACTTCTAATTGTGACTCAGCCGAGAACGTGAAAGGTGAGTCTCTCTCTCTCCCCTTGACTATTTAACCCTTACATTTCCCCCCCTTAATAGCCCCTCCCACCTTTCCCTCTGTCCCCTCCCTTCCTCTGTCCCCTCCCCCTTCCATACCAGCCTCTGTCCCCTCTCTTTTGGTTATTTACTGAAGTCCAAGCGACCTAAAGAAGTAAGGGTTCGTTTCCCCTCTCTCCTGTCCTGCTTTGTCCTTCTTTTCCCCTTTTCCTTTTCTAATTCCCTTTTCCTTTTACCTATTCTAGGGTCCATATCCCCCCCTCTCTCCCCCCCTAGAGAACCTATGTAGTATGTCTGAAACCATTTATTTCCCCCTTTCCCGTTTCTCGCTTCCTCTTCCTTCTCTGGGACGGAAGAGCTAGCTATTGTGGGCTAGCTACCCCCCTCTATCTGTCCCCTATCCCCTTCCCAGCGGGAAAGATTAGATGCACGTTCATGTTGATGGAAAGGGAGGTGGGAAGGGAAGGAAGAGGAAAGAAAGATGGGCAAAAATGCCTTGGAAAACATTAAATCTTATCGCGGACCGTTGGGGTGGAAGTTATGAATTAGACGTTTAAGTTAGATGGAACATTAAATCAAGACAGTGAGCCCAACCGCCTCCTGTCCGCTAGAAGTCAACACGAGGTTCTTGGGGGAGATACAGCTGGTTCTTGGCGTTCTTGGGGGAGATAGAGTTGGTTCTTGGCATTCTTAGGGGAGATAGAGTTGGTTCTTGGCATTCTTAGGGGAGATAGAGTTGGTTCTTGGCATTCTTGGGGGAGATAGAGTTGGTTCTTGGCATTCTTGGGGGAGATAGAGTTGGTTCTTGGCATTCTTGGGGGAGATAGAGCTGCTTCTTGGCATTCTTAGGGGAGATAGAGTTGGTTCTTGGCATTCTTAGGGGAGATACAGCTGGTTCTTGGCATTCTTAGGGGAGATACAGCTGGTTCTTGGCATTCTTAGGGGAGATAGAGTTGGTTCTTGGCATTCTTGGGGGAGATAGACCTGCTTCTTGGCATTCTTAGGGGAGATAGAGTTGGTTCTTGGCATTCTTAGGGGAGATAGAGTTGGTTCTTGGCATTCTTGGGGGAGATACAGCTGGTTCTTGGCATTCTTAGGGGAGATGGAGCAAGAAATAGTGAGGGAGAGAGGAGGGAGAGGATATGAATGGTGAGAGACGAGGGAGGGAGAGAGAGAGACAGAGAGAAAAAGAGAGAGACAGAGAGAGAAAGGGAAGGGGGGAGCGTGGAAGTTCTCGTACATCGTGGACCCTGAGACTCCGGCACACTTTACTATTGGTCCGGCGAAAAAAATGAGGCCGGCATCGCGTGTTGCCAACTCCTTACTTAATTACCTAATTATATCGCCGTGGTTATCGGCATTCCGGTGCGTTACTACCGCTGATCTGTGGCAACGGGAGCCAATCAACGTCTCCCCGTAGCGAAGACGGCAAACTTCCCGCTGGAAAGAGCGGGAAAATCACGTCAATAATTCGCTAAGGACGAATGGTTAAAGTAAAAAATGGCTTCCCTTATAGGCTAGCGCGCTTGGCCAAGGAATCGGGACCTATGCGGGTTTTTTTTCGCTCTTTGCTGGGGTTTTTTCCCAGGTGGCCCTGGTGGATTTTATCCAAATGGCCCTGGTGGATTTTTTCAGATGGCCCGGGTGGATTTTTTCAGATGGCCCGGGTGGATTTTTTCAGATGGCCCGGGTGGATTTTTTCAGATGGCCCGGGTGGATTTTTTCAGATGGTCGTTGTGGATTTGTCCAGATATCTTGGATGGATTTTTTCCAAATGACCCTGGTGGATTTTTCTAAATGACCCTGGTGGATTTATCCAAATGGCTCTGGTGGATTTTTCCAAATGGTCGTTGTGGATTTGTTCAGATAGCCCGGGTGGATTTTTCCAAATGACCCTGGTGGATTAATCCAAATAGCCCTGGTGGATTCTTTCCAAGTGGCCCTGGTGGATTTATCCAAATGGCCCTGGTGGATTGGGTGGATTTTATCCACCTTGCATTTCCTTTACGAACACCGGACATTTGAACACATTACGGACAGTCTTTCAAAGTTTTAAAATACAAATCAAAATAGAACTTTGAGGCTGTAAAGTTAATTATAGAAGCTGTTGTATTTGTTGCTTTTGTTTGTTTCTTTGTTGGCGAATGTATTTGTTTGTTAGTGTGTTTGTTAGTGTGTTTGTTAGTGTGTTTGTTAGTGTGTTTGTTAGTGTGTTTGTTAGTGTGTTTGTTAGTGTGTTTGTTAGTGTGTTTGTTAGTGTGTTTGTTAGTGTGTTTGTTAGTGTGTTTGTTAGTGTGTTTGTTCAGGAATATTCTTCTGCGGTGTAATTCATCACCTTTATTCGGAGTGATGGCTGAGTGGACAGCGCTCGGGATTCGTAGTCTTGAGGTTCCGGGTTCGATCCCCGGTTCAGGCGGAAACAAATAGTTTCTTTCACCCTGATGCACCTGTTCAGCTAGCAGTAAATAGGTACCTGGGAGTTAGACAGCTGCTACGGGCTGCTTCCTGAGGGGTGTGTAACAAAAAGGAGGCCTGGTCGAGGACCGGGCCGCGGGGACGCTAAGTCCCGAAATCACCTCAAGATAACTTAAAGATAACCTCAAGATAACCTCAAGATAACTTCAAGATAACCTCAAGATAACTTCAAGATAACCTCAAGATAACCTCAAGATAACTTCAAGATAACCTCAAGATAACTTCAAGATAACCTCAAGATAACTTCAAAATAATCTCAAGATAACCTCAAGATAACCCCTGCAGATCCTAATGTTGCAGCAACTGTTTGATGCAGAATTCTATGTTGCGCTATCTCTAATCTGTGATATGTAAATATCTACATTTCTATCTTCATTGCAAGTTTTGCCGCTTCATCTGCAATGTCATTCCCTGTTATTCCTACATGACTTGGCGCCAATTTGATGAATGTTGCAAAATCCTGACATCTGTGTGTTTGCATTAATGCTACGACATCTGTCATAGCATTAAGATGGAGATGGAGTTATGGGAGCCGGTCGGCCGAGCGGACAGCACGCGGGACTTGTGATCCTGTGGGTTCGATCCCAGGCACCGGCGAGAAACAATGGGCAGAGTTTCTTTCACCCTATCCCCCTGTTACCTAGCAGTAAAATAGGTACCTGGGTGTTAGTCAGCTGTTACGGGCTGCTTCCTGGGGGTGGAGGCCTGGTCGAGGACCGGGCCGCGGGGACACTAAACCCCCGAAATCATCTCAAGATAACCTCAAGATGATGAAGTCTGCAGGTGTCTGCGTAGACGTCTCTCTCAGTGGTTGCATTTGTTGTCATCTGCACTGTGTTGATGGTGTGTGTGTTGAACAGTTGGGCTTATCTGTTGCTCTTTGGGAACTCTTATGGCCGGAGTGTGTTACAGTGTGTGTGTTTGTAACAGTGTGTTACAGTGTGTGTGTTTGCAACAGTGTGTGTGTTTGCAACAGTGTGTTACAGTGTGTGTGTTCGCAACAGTGTGTTACAGTGTGTGTGTTTGCAACAGTGTGTGTGTTCGCAACAGTGTGTGTGTTTGCAACAGTGTGTTACAGTGTGTGTGTTTGCAACAGTGTGTTACAGTGTGTGTGTTTGCAACAGTGTGTTACAGTGTGTGTGTTTGCAACAGTGTGTTACAGTGTGTGTGTTTGCAACAGTGCTTGTGTTAGTGTGTGTGTGTGTGCAACAGTGTGTTACAGTGTGTGTGTTTGCAACAGTGCTTGTGTTAGTGTGTGTGTGTGTGCAACAGTGTGTTACAGTGCGTGTGTTTGCAACAGTGCTTGTGTTAGTGTGTGTGTGTGTGCAACAGTGCTTGTGTTACAGTGTGTGTGTTTGCAACAGTGCTTGTGTTACAGTGTGTGTGTTTGCAACAGTGCTTGTGTTAGTGTGTGTGTGTTTGCAACAGTGCTTGTGTTACAGTGTGTGTGTTTGCAACAGTGCCTGGGTTACAGTGCCATGCCAGATGGAGCAACCATGGCACTGAAGGGATCTGACACTGAGGAAGTGTCACAGCCTGGTGGAACATGACAGCTTCAGAGAAACATGACAGCTTCAGAGAAACATGACAGCTTCAGAGAAACATGACAGCTTCAGAGAAACATGACAGCTTCAGAGAACATGACAGCTTCAGAGAAACATGACAGATTCAGAGAACATGACATCTTCAGAGAAACATGACAGCTTCAGAGAACATGACAGCTTCAGAGAAACATGACAGCTTCAGAGAACATGACATCTTCAGAGAAACATGACAGCTTCAGAGAAACATGACAGCTTCAGAGAAACATGACAGCTTCAGAGAAACATGACAGCTTCAGAGAAACATGACAGCTTCACAGAACATGACAGCTCCACAGAACATGACAGCGTCAGAGAAACATGACAGCTTCAGAGAACATGACAGCGTCAGAGAAACATGACAGCTTCAGAGAAACATGACAGCTTCAGAGAAACATGACAGGCTGCTCGAGGCGAAGGCTTTCCTTAATATGCAGATTGTAACGTCAAAGGACTGCCCCCAATCATGGGGATTGTAGCAACCAAAGGGATTGTGGGAAGGGGAGGGGGGGAGGGGAGAGATTGAGAGGACAATCCACCTAGTATTGATGCTCCGTCTTGAGCTAAGAGGATTAGTGGTCTGCCGTTGGATTTTATCCGGCGGATCATGTCTGCGCGGCTCAAGGCTTGAAGGCATCCCGCAGACATTATGGCTAAAAATGCTCTAATTCGCCATAAATAAAATGCTGTGATTTTGCAAGCAAAGCGGTTGTGATTTAGTGGATATTTAGGGAGGAGAGCAGACGATAAATGGTGCAGAATTAGACGCCAAAGTGTGTGTGGTTTTTTGGTTATATATGAGCATTTGCGCCGGCTCTCCGCCGGCGTTTACAATGAAGAATGTAATTTTTTTTCTGATTTCTTGTTCTTGCCTATCAGTGGGTTACCCATCAGTGGGTTATCCATCAGAGGCTTACCCATCAGTGGGTTACCCATCAGTGGTTTACCCATCAGTGGGTTACCCATCAGTGGCTTACCCATCAGTGGCTTACCCATCAGTGGGATACCCATCAGTGGGTTACCCATCAGTGGCTTACCTATCAGAGGCTTACCCATCAGTGGGTTACCCATCAGAGGCTTACCCATCAGTGGGTTACCCATCAGAGGTTTACCCATCAGTGGGTTACCCATCAGAGGCTTACCCATCAGTGGCTTACCCATCAGTGGCTTACCCATCAGTGGGTTACCCATCAGTGGCTTACCTATCAGTGGCTTACCCATCAGTGGCTTACCTAACAGTGGCTTGCCCATCAGTGGGTTACCTATCAGTGGCTTACCCATCAGTGGCTTACCTATCAGTGGCTTACCCATCAGTGGCTTACCCATCAGTGGCTTACCTATCAGTGGCTTACCCATCAGTGGCTTACCTATCAGTGGCTTGCCCATCAGTGGCTTACCCATCAGTGGCTTACCCATCAGTGGCTTACCCATCAGTGGCTTACCTATCAGTAGGGGATCAAGTCTAGCTTCTGTTTCTCTGCCTACAGCCACTTTATTTTCTTGTAGCAGGAAAGTTATAACGCTGTATAAAAATGTATTATTATTATTAGGAGGAAATCCACTAGGTCTATGAGGGGGGCTCGAACCGGCGACCCCTGCATTGCCAATCGCATACTCTACCAATACGCAACTGTGTAGTCTGTATAATTATTCATCTTGTCTTCAAATTAGAACTGCGTTATCAGGACGAAAAAAAAACAAATTCGTACCAAACATTCAATCTTCGTCTTTCTGTCATTAAGCGATATATTCGTCTGATCTATCTTCAAGAAAACTTGAGAATAATTTTGGCAAGAGCTGAGGAATTTATGGCTCAGGGAGTCGACGCGTCGTCTTCGGCGCTGCCTGCCTTTTGGTCCTGCCTCATCTTGCCTTATCCTGCCTTATCCTGCTTCAGAGTCTGTGGGTGTAAGTGTAACGCCTTTCGTCGATAAGGTGATTTTCTTTTACTTGGGTCTGTGGCTCCGTCTTCAGGTAGCTGGTGGTCTGTTGAGAGTTCGAGTTGGTGGGGTCTTGTGAGTTCGAGTTGGTGGCCTCTGTGAGTTCGAAGCTGGTGATCTCTGTGAGTTCGAAGCTGATGGCCTCTGTGAGTTCAAAGCTGGTGATCTCTGTGAGTTCGAAGCTGGTGTTATCTGTGAGTTCGAAGCTGGTGGTCTCTGTGAGTTCGAACTGGTGACCTCTGTGAGTTCGAAGCTGGTGATCTCTGTGAGTTCAAAGCTGGTGTTATCTGTGAGTTCGAAGCTGGTGGTCTCTGTGAGTTCGAGTTGGTAGCCTCTTTGAGCCTGAGAAGTTGCTCTAGCGTTTTGTTTCTGAATTTCTCCAACATCACCACGACTGCTGTACCTCCACCACAACCACCACACCACCACAGCACCACCACAACCACCACCACCCTGACTTTAACCAACCACCTGCAGATGCCACGGAAAAATCCTCCACAAGCACTTTTCACCTTCCCTGGCTACGGATGTTGCCATACGAAAGGGAGACGATGGTAAGTGTTGATGCTGGATATGATGAAGATGGAGAGAGAGGAGGGAAGAAGGAGAAGAAGAAGGAGGAAGATGAAGATGGAGATAGCGCTGTGGGGAAGCACATCAAGACTTTGGCGCTAACGGCTAAAGTTTTAGCGTCCTGATCCGACCAATCTAATATAACTGATTTATGGCAGCCTCCTTGGCGATATTGTCGTTTTTAGGGGGGGGGGGGAAGAGGAGGGGGGGGGAAGAGGAGGGGGGGGGGCAAGAGGGGGGGGGGCAAGAGGGGGGGTGGGGAAGGAGGGGTGTGGAGGAGTATCTAAGGAGAAGGAGGAGACTGATTTAAGGGTTAGAAACAAGGGGGTTTTGTCTTTGTGTTCGCTCCCCCCTCCTACACCATGGGGGCGCACAGCCCCCTCTCCCCTACACCATGGGGCACTCTGTACCCCCCTACCATGGGGCCATAGGGACCTAACCGCTTGGACCATTAGAGGGTCGAACGCCGACCCTGAAAGAAGCGAAATGTTCGCTTTTTTTTAACCATACAGTCCGTGTGTGTGTGTGTGTGTGTGTGTGTGTGTGTGTGTGTGTGTGTGTGTGTGTGTGTGTGTGTGTGTAGTGACGTTGCTCTAGGGTATATTAGCTGTGGGTTCGATACCCACGTGGCTACTGCCGTTGAAGAGAACCCCATTAGACCGCCGGTGTCGTTAGTAACGCCCCCTAACCACCCCCCCTCCCCCCTCCCCCCCCCCCCTCCCCTCTCCCACCTGACCAATAGGTGTCACAGGGGACAATACACCATTAAAAACATTGCCGCATACATTAGACCATCGCCTGCAAAATAGGTAACTAGATTACCCCGCACTCCAATTTGGAGACGCGTGGGAGGCACCCACAGGGGCCCACTGGCAGGAGGCGGATGCTCAACTCGAAATGAAAAAATTGGCAGGAAAACTCCACTAGTGTTGCATTGCAATTGATCTGGCGGGGCTCTGGGCCCACACGGGCCCGGTTTCCCCTTCCTTACGCCTGCTTCGGTGCGTAATCGGTTCATTCTCTTGTTCTCGCGTATATATTACGCTGTCGGTGATCTGATAATTTACGAAAGTGGAGTTATAGGTGGTGTTTGGAGGTCTAGCAGAACATTTGGAGGTCTAGCAGAACATTTGGAGGTCTAGCAGAACATTTGGAGGTCTAACAGAACATGTATAGGTCTAGCAGAACACTTGGAGGTCTAGAAGAACACTTGGAGGTCTAGTAGAACACTTGGAGTTCTAGTAGAACACTTGGAGGTCTAGTAGAACACTTGGAGGTTTAGCAGAACACTTGGAGGTTTAGCAGAACACTTGGAGGTTTAGCAGAACACTTGGAGGTCTAGCAGAACACTTGGAGGTCTAGTAGAACACATGAAGGCCCTAGCAGAACACATGCAGGCCCTAGCAGAACACATGCAGGCCTAGCAGAACACATGCAGACCTAGCAGAACACATGAGGACCTAGCAGAACACATGCAGACCCTAGCAGAACACATGCAGGCCCTAGCAGAACACATGCAGACCCTAGCAGAACACATGCAGACCCTAGTAGAACACATGAAGACCCTAGCAGAACACATGCAGACCCTAGCAGAACACATGCAGACCCTAGCAGAACACATGCAGACCCTAGTAGAACACATGAAGACCCTAGCAGAACATATGAAGACCCTAGCAGAACACATGCAGACCCTAGCAGAACACATGAGGACCTAGCAGAACACATGGAGGCCCATCAGAACACATGGAGGCCCATCAGAACACATGCAGGCCCTAGCAGAACACATGGAGGCCCATCAGAACACATGGAGGCCCATCAGAACACATGCAGGCCCTAGCAGAACACATGAGGACCTAGCAGAACACATGCAGTCCCTAACAGAACACATGGAGGCCCATCAGAACACATGGAGGCCCATCAGAACACATGCAGACCCTAGCAGAACACATGAGGACCTAGCAGAACACATGGAGGCCCATCAGAACACATGCAGGCCCTAGCAGAACATATGAAGATGATAGAAACTGGAAGATTCCATCTTGGTAGGCTAAGAAGACGTCTACAGAGCGCCTAAAGGTTCAAGCCGCCAGTGAATCTTTCTTTTTTTTTTCTCACCGCGGCAAAGCCTTCTCAAAGACTATTATCCCCTTCATACAAATCCTAAAAAAATTTCAAGTGTGTCAAACTCGCGAAAGAATAAAATCCATCGTTGGTGGCTTCGGTGAGGGGTGAGGGGGGAGGGAGGGGTAGTGAGAGGTGAGGGAGGGGGGAAGAGAGGGGTGAGGGAGGGGGGGGGGGGGCGGTAGGAGGTAAGTCTTTATCCAGTATTGCATCATCGTGTTCCGCTTCTCATCACAGTCTTCTAAAACAAAATGTTCTCTTTATAGCACGTCGCATTTTGACGTATGCGTTAGCTAAGGCCAAAAATTATCGTATTAGTAAATGAAAACGGCTGGCGAGACATACTGTCCCGTTTTCTGTTTTAGGTTCTCTGGCAGGTTAGGATAAACGTAGAGCAGTTTCTGGACGTATTGAACGCTTGTAAGAACAAACAGCTTCACCAGTTTATAGTTTGTAAAGCTTCCGTCCTTTTGACAGTATTCTGCCGTCTAATTAAAAATTGGTATTATGTTACCATTGGCTAACAAACACAGCCGTGTTGAACAAACTATTTCCCAGGATTATGATAAAAGGCATTAAAATATTTACTAAAAATATAATAAAGTTATTCACATCGTCATTCTCTTAGAGACTCGTCAAAAAATAATATAATAACAAAATTTAATATAAAAATAATATAATTCATTGTGTCGGGGTTACAGGCAGCCAGTTTATATATATATAGTATATGTTAGGCTTATATTGATGTCTCCCCCCCCAGGATGTAACCCCACAATAAGCTAACTCCTGAGTACCTATTTACTGCTAGGTGAACAGATGCATTAGGTGATAGGAAACGCGCCCAACCATTAATGTCCCGTCTAGGATATATATATATATATATATATATATATATATATATATATATATATATATATATATATATATATATATATATATATATATATATATATATGTCGTACCTAGTAGCCAGAACTCACTTCTCAGCCTACTATTCAAGGCCCGATTTGCCTAATAAGCCAAGTTTTCCTGAATTAATATATTTACTATAATTTTTTTCTTATGAAATGATAAAGCAACCCTTTTCTCTATGTATGAGGTCAATTTTTTTTTATTGGAGTTAAAATTAACGTAGATATATGACCGAACCTAACCAACCCTACCTAACCTAACCTAACCTATATTTATAGGTAAGGTTAGGTTAGGTAGCCAAAAAAAGCTAGGTTAGGTTAGGTTAGGTAGGTTAGATAGACGAAAAAACATTAATTCATGAAAACTTGGCTTATTAGGCAAATCGGGCCTTGCATTGTAGGCTGAAAAGTGCGTTCTGGCTACTAGGTACGACATATATATATATATATATATATATATATATATATATATATATATATATATATATATATATATATATATATATATATATATATATATATATATATATATGTCGTACCTAGTAGCCAGAACGCACTTCTCAGCCTACTATGCAAGGCCCGATTTGCCTAATAAGCCAAGTTTTCATGAATTAATTGTTTTTCGACTACCTAACCTACCTAACCTAACCTAACCTAACTTTTTCGGCTACCTAACCAAACCTAACCTATAGAGATAGGTTAGGTTAGGTTAGGTAGGGTTGGTTAGGTTCGGTCATATATCTACGTTAATTTTAACTCCAATAAAAAAAAATTGACCTCATACATAATGAAATGGGTTGATTTATCATTTCATAAGAAAAAAATTTGAGAAAATATATTAATTCAGGAAAACTTGGCTTATTAGGCAAATCGGGCCTTGAATAGTAGGCCAAAAAGTGAGTTCTGGCTACTAGGTACGACATATATATATATAATAATAATAATAATAATATATATGTAGCCAGGATTAACCTAATAATATCCCCTCGCTGAAAGCTATGAATATTACTTTTATGATTACAGAGGAGTAATATTATCGGCGATTTAGTGGAGGATTAAATCCACCTGTCAGGATAATCTCTGTAGGGATGTGAACAATGTTTTAGCCTCGTGAAGCAGTTTTCTGTGAGGGGGAAGAGTGAGAGGTGAGAGAGAATGTTCCTCATCTGTGTGACTTCCTCCTCTGTGAGGTTATCTTGAGATGATTTCGGGGCTTTTAGTGTCCCCGCGGCCCGGTCCTCGACCAGGCCTCCTTTTTGTAACAAAATCCACGCCTGCGCCTGACAGCTGAGTGGATAGCGATACGGATTCGTAGTCCTGAGGTTCCGGGTTCGATCCCCGGTGGATGCGGAGACAAATGGGCCAAAAAGTATCTTTCACCCTGATGCGCCTGTTCACCAAGCAGTAAATAGGTACCTGGGAGTTAGACAGCTGCTAGGGGCTGCTTCCTGAAGGTGTGAAACAAAAAGGAAGCCTGGTCGAGGACCGGGCCGCGGGGTTGCTAAGCCTCGAAATCATCTCAAGATAACCTCTTAGAAATCACCTCAAGATACCTCCAAAGATCTCCAGTATCAGCTCATGATACTGGTAATGACTCAAAAGAGGCCACCACTTACGGGCTATTCATGCCCGTGCCACCCTTTAGGTGGCTTAATCTTCATCAATCAATCAACCTCAAGGTAAATCACCTCAAGGTAAATCACCTCAAGGTAAATCACCTCAAGGTAAATCACCTCAAGGTAAATCACCTCATGGTAAATCACCTCAAGGTAGACTTGTCAGCGCCTTGCAAGGCAAAGTTAGTCTACAGTTACAAGCAGGTAAACTAAATATTTATGTGTTTACATGTACTCGAGCCGTCTGGAGTGCAAGAGAGAGTTGACTCTTCTAATGAGTGGAGCTACTCGCCATCTTTTAATGTATCACTTTAGCGGCTTGGGGCTTTCTCTTAAGAGTTGAGAGCGCTTCTAAGACCTTCGTTGTTGCCTGGTACTTAGGGTAAGACTGGCAAACGCCTTAGGGCGAGGTTAAACAAGGTTCTACCGGACTCGGAGGGCCTTGTCACCACCACAGCTCTCATCTATTGTCTCTACGTGCCTCCAAGTGCCTTCAAAGCTGCCTCTAGTCCTCCGGGGACACCTGTTGGCTCCCCTAATTTAGATTTTCAGAGTTCCCCTAATTTAGATTTTCAGAGTTCCCCTAATTTAGATTTTCAGAGTTCCCCTAATTTAGATTTTCAGAGTTCCCCTAATTTAGATTTTCAGAGTTCCCTTAATTTAGATTTTCAGAGTTCCCCTAATTTAGATTTTCAGAGTTCCCCTAATTTAGATTTTCAGAGTTCCCCTAATTTAGATTTTCAGAGTTCCCCTAATTTAGATTTTCAGAGTTTCCGATATTTCAGGACCCGAAACACCCTTTCAGACTTGTAATGCCTCGTTCGTCACTGTATTCAACTAGTCATTTTTAGCCATTTATCTCCTCACTGTATGCTCATACATACTACCCTTCGTGGATGTATGTTGTATGTATGAATGATGTATGATATAGAACTCTACACTACCAGAACGTCCTTAACACGTCCAGGATTCATTCTAGGCGTCCATAAATCATTCCTTGTTTCTGGGAGACATTCACAGCTCTAGAACAATTTCGACGTCTCTAGAACAACCTGGACGTCTACAGAACAACCTGTGACGTCTCCAGAACAACCTGTGACGTCTACAGAACAACCTGTGACGTCTACAGAACAACCTGTGACGTCTACAGAACAACCTGTGACGTCTACAGAACAACCTGGACGTCTATTGAACAACCTGGACGTCTCTAGAACAACCTGGACGTCTATTGAACAACCTAGACGTCTACAGAACAACCTGGACGTCTACAGAACAACCTATGACGTCTACAGAACAACCTGTGACGTCTACAGAACAACCTATGACGTCTACAGAACAACCTATGACGTCTCCAGAACAACCTATGACGTCTCCAGAACAACCTATGACGTCTCCAGAACAACCTGGACGTCTACAGAACAACCTATGACGTCTACAGAACAACCTATGACGTCTACAGAACAACCTAGACGTCTACAGAACAACCTATGACGTCTCCAGAACAACCTGTGACGTCTCCAGAACAACCTATGACGTCTACAGAACAACCTATGACGTCTACAGAACAACCTGTGACGTCTACAGAACAACCTATGACGTCTACAGAACAACCTAGACGTCTACAGAACAACCTATGACGTCTCCAGAACAACCTGTAGTCTATAAAGTACTCTCCTCATCTTCGGAGCGTCAACCATGCTATTTAAGATCCTTCAAGGTCTTTCGACCTATGCAATTGCTTCTGGGACCGACGGAGTAGCCTGTATCAATGACCTGTAACATCTGCATCTCTCCCCCACCCCCCATCTCTCCCCCACCCCCCATCTCACCCCAATCCCCCCATCTCACCCCAATCTTCCTTGGGGCTCCGTCACCCTCTCGACAACGTCTCAGGGTTATCAGTCACACCTATTTGTCACCCTTTCTTGGTGAACCCATTTTTTGAGAGTCGCTTCAAGTGCCTATTCTTGGAAAGGGATTTTTTTTAAGTGGGGTCTTATCTCCCTGGGGGCGACGCCCTTAGAGGTGGGGGTCACATCTTAGAGTTCCAATCTCCGGTAATCTGATTAGGGATTAGGTCTATGGTAGCATTGTGTACGTGTTATTGAATGGAAGAAAGATTCTCTTTCTTGTAATTACCTTTTCAACTGGGTTAGTACATGTTTTGTACGTGTTGGAGGCATGTATTGGGAGTTTTGAAGGAGGGAGGGATTATCAGATGAAAGCGCCAAGCCATTACGACTATATAGCACTGAGAAAGGGTCAGGATAAGGATTTGGGATGGGACGGAGGGAAAGGAATGGTCCCCAACCACTTGTTGGGACGGTCGGGGATTGAACGCCGACCTGCATGAAGCCCGTCGCTCTACCGTCCACCCCAAGTGGTTGGGCTAGGGTATTTTGAGGCAAGAAAGGAGAAAAGGGTTAGGTGGATAGGGATTTTCTGGTCTGGATTAATTTGTTGGGGATTTTCTTAAGTGATGTGGAGATTTAAGTCGTGTATATTATCCTATTTTTGTCGTTGTTGTATTTGGCTCTTAAGAGGACTCACCTACTGTGCTTGCGGGCGGTTGAGCTTCAGCTCTAGGGTCCAATGTGCGTGGCAGGTCACCTTGTATTGTAACTAGAAGTGGTGTATATATCGGTGTCTTTGGAACAGTCTCTTTCCCTCACTCTCCCTCACTCTTCCCTCACTCCCCCCCCCCACCCCAACACTCCCACCCCTACACCCTATTATTGGTAATAAGGGGCCCATTACCCTGTCTATGCAGGGCATGCCATTCCAAGATCTGCGTGTGACGATACGAGGAAACTTTTAAGACAATGGTGAATAATGGGTGTGGCGTGCGTGCGTATGTGTGTGTGTGTGTGTGTGTGTGTGTGTGTGTGTGTGTGTGTGTGTGTGTGTGTGAGTGTGTGTGTGTGTGTGTGTGTGTGTGTGTGTGTGTGTGTGAGTGTGTGTGTGTGTGTGTGTGTGTGTGTGTGTGTGTGTGTGTGTGTGGAGCCAGCCAGACTCAGGCTCTGGCTTTTGAGAATCAAAAGTCATTCATCAGCTTGTTATAAATTCACGGTCAAGTAGTTGGGTAAATTGTGGCTTTCTTGGCTCTCTTTCTCTCTCTCTCTCTCTCTCTCTCTCTCTCTCTCTCTCTCTCTCTCTCTCTCTCTCTCTCTCTCTCTCTCGCTCTCTCTCTCTCTCTCTCTCTCTCTCTCTCTCTCTCTCTCTCGCTCTCTCTCTCTCTCTCTCTCTCTCTCTCTCTCTCTCTCTCTCTCTCTCTCTCTCTCTCTCTCTCTCTCTCTCTCTCTCTCTCTCTCTCTCTCTCTCTCCACTAGTGTCTTTCCCAATTCCACATCCACTTTACACTGTTTTCCCCATTTCATACTTTCTACCCATTTCCTATCATCCTATTTCCATTATCCACTCATTCCCCATTCACCACTCAACCTTCTAACCCTTATCTTCCCATTTCCCAACCACCCTATCCTTAAATCCAGCCCATTTTTCCCACCTATTCCAGGATTGTGGTCCACTAACCCACCCCCTTATGAGTAGGCAAAGAGGGTTCTTCACTGGCCTATCCATTGCCCATGTGAGGTAAGATTTTGCCCTCTATATCTCGGTGACATAGAGCTGAAAATGCCTCATTTGGGGGGTTGCTTCCACCCCCCTAAACCCCCCCTCCCCCCCCTCCCCCCCTCCCTCAATTTCCGGACCTCTTGCAACTCAGTTCTCTTCCTATATCAGTCTCTTTGTGACATATATACATATATACATATTTTTTTTCTTGTGTACAATAATACATATTATTTCTTCCCTTCTCGTGGCTCGTCTGAATAGATATTTTTGACCATTGCATCGATTGGTGAATGGATTCAACCAGGGGATTGTTAAGACATAATTAGAAATTCCTTCGCTTAAGAGCAGACAAGATGGACTCACTGGGTATATATATATATATATATATATATATATATATATATATATATATATATATATATATATATATATATATATATATATATATATAATATGAGGATAATACCCTTAAAAGTGGTTGATATGGACATAAATATTGATATTAAATCCCCAACAAACGTATCATTACTTGTCTCTAAAATCCTTAGCAAATAATCCCTGGAAAAAAATCCTCTGAGGAGTCACTGAGAGAGTCCCTTACCCCCCTCCCCCCGCCCCTCCTCCCCACCACCATCGGAAATCCCCATCTCCGATTTAATTAAATCCCCCCCCCCCCCCCCCCCGAAATATTTCAGAAAGCGTGTGCAAAATTCTATATGAAATAATTCTCGTAGTTTTAGCGGCAATTCTTCACTTGTTTCAAGTTTGGCGAAGACAGGAAATCCCTGCGAGTATTTCGATAAATCTGTGTAATCCCGTGAATCCTAATGGATGACTCAATCAATCTAGCGAGTGGAGTTAATCCCTTTAAAAATCCTGTTTAAAAGCCGGGGGAAATCCTTTTCAGTGTTGGTAAATCCACTGAGTGTAGACAATCTCTCATGGGGATTATTTTTTGTTATAAATCCGCCGACTGTTGTAAATCTCCCAGAAGAAATAATTCCAGGAAAATTGGCTAATCCGCAGAGGAGATTAACCTGTTTTGAAGGGAGGATTTTGGTCTGGTCTTATAGTACTAACTATAGTGGCCTATATACTGTTCACTATAGTGTTCATTTTCCTCAACATTTTCTACTGAATGTTCACTCCTGTTCAATTTTTTCTTGAACATTGATTTTTTTTATTTGTTCCCCGTGTTGAATTCTGTGGGTTAGTATTATATTTGCCCAATGCTGTTTGTTCATTTTTGTTCAACATTTTCTGTTCAAAAATGGTTTGAAGTTCTTTTATCAAAGTAGATATTCGGCAATAGTTTTTCAGTGTTCATTGTTAAGCATTATTTGTTCACTGTTATTTGTTCAACGTCATTGTTCATCATTGTTAAAATATGGAGGATATTCGGTTACTTTCTTAATCACTGTAATATACAGCTAATACATAAAATACAAATAAGAAACCGTTGAAACTAGAATGAAGAACACGAAAGAACAGCGGAAAAGAACACGGAATGGAACACTAGCGAAAAAGGGAAGATAAAAGCAAAAAAATAGACGCCGATAAAAAGGAATAAAGTAAAATAACTAAGAAGGGAAAGAGAGAAAACAAAAAAACACCTACGCAAAACGGATGAAAAAAGGATAGGTCTGTGGAAATGAAAGAATAGTGGGAAGGAAGAATGAAAAAAGGGAAAGAAGAATGGAAGAGAGGTGCGTGGAATTGGATTAAAGACAGATGGGAGGGAGGAGGAGTAGGAGGAGAAAGCTGAGAGAGAGAGAGAGAGAGGGGGAAGTGAGAGAAGTAGATAGAAAGAGTGGCAAAAGAGGGTGAGAGAGAGGGGGGGGGAGGGGGGAAGAGAGAATGGGTATCAGTTACTCTTTCAACGGGACACAGAACCAATGGAAAAAATATATGAGTCACGGAACTATAAGGCACAATCGTTACGTCGTGTGACGGTATATGACGCCGTCTCTGCTACTAGTGACGCTATCTCTGGTATCACCTTTAAGATTGTTTCAAGGAGTGCCGGAGCAACCGGGCTGTGGTGGGCATGTGGGGCCTGCGGGCCGCTCCAAGCAACAGCCTGGTGGACCAAACTCTCACAAGTCAAGCCTGGCCTCGGGCCGGGCTTGGGGAGTAGAACAACTCCCAGAACCCCATCAACCAGGTATATGTGGGCCTGCGGGCCGCTCCAAGCAACAGCCTGGTTGACCAAACTCTCACAAGTCAAGCCTGGCCTCGGGCCGGGCTTGGGGAGTAGAAGAACTCCCAGAACCCCATCAAGCAGGTATATGTGGGCCTGCGGGCCGCTCCAAGCAACAGCCTGGTGGACCAAACTCTCACAAGTCAAGCCTGGCCTGCGGGCCGCTCCAAGCAACAGCCTGGTGGACCAAGCTCTCACAAGTCAAGCCTGTCCTGCGGGCCGCTCCAAGCAACAGCCTGGTGGACCAAACTCTCACAAGTCAAGCCTGTCCTGCGGGCCGCTCCAAGCAACAGCCTGGTGGACCAAACTCTCACAAGTCAAGCCTGGCCTGCGGGCTGGGCTTGGGCAGTAGAAGACCTCCCAGAACCCCATCAACCAAGGTAGCACCCATGCCAATATCTCTGCTTCTAGTCATCTCCCAGATTTCTAACATCACCACAGAATTGACATCTTTATGTGAATTGCCTGACTTCAAACATCCTGGCTCAACAGGCGGTGGTCACAGACTTTAGATCAAAACAGAATAAAAACCTGTCATAAATGTTGACCAGACCACACACTAGAAATTGAAGGAACGACGACGTTTCGGTCCGTCCTGGACCATTCTCAAGTCGATTGTGACTTGAGAATGGTCCAGGACGGACCGAATGGTCCAGAATGGTCCAGAATGGTACACAATCGACTTGAGAATGGTCCAGGACGGACCGAATAGTCCAGAATGGTCCAGAATGGTACACAATCGACTTGAGAATAATCCAGGACGGACCGAAACGTCGTCGTTCCTTCAATTTCTAGTGTGTGGTCTGGTCAACATACTTCAGCCACGTTATTGTGACTCCTTGCCTGCAACCTGTCATAGAATCAGCTTTTTACATTAATTCATTTCCCACAGTGATTCCGCTTACCACTAATGGCACGTGTGCCACCTTTTCCAGTGGCAAAATCACAGCTACATGGGTGTAGGTGATCATCAGTCATCAACAATCATCAATGATTGTTGATGATTGTCTAGACAACCGTTCAACTGGAATATCAACTCTCAACTCCCGAGATATGTGGCAAATCAAGTCACATGTGAACAGAATAACATCAGCAGCGTGCGAGAAGATAGTATACATTGCCACGATTTTTAATGTCCTTAATATGACTCCGAGACGGTTTATATCCTACGTGAGACCAATATTAGAATATGCAGCGCTGGCATCTCATTAACCAAAAGTAAACTTGAAAAAGTACTACTCAGTTTTGCAGTAAGATTAGTGGCTATCTTGAGGTTATCTTGAGATGATTTCGGGGCTTTAGTGTCCCCACGGCCCGGTCCTCGACCAGGCCTCCACCCCCAGGAAGCAGCCCGTGACAGCTGACTAACACCCAGGTGCCTATTTTACTGCTAGGTAACAGGGGCATAGGGTGAAAGAAACTCTGCCCATTGTTTCTCGCCGGCGCCTGGGATCGAACCCGGGACCACAGGATCACAAGTAACTTGGCTGAATTAAGCCAAACTTTCGAGGACAGGGCGAAGATAATTTGAACTCATTATTATAGAGAGGAGAAAATACAGAAGGGATATGATCACTCCATGTAAGATACTAAGGGAAATAGAGAAGATAGACAAATAGAGCCACTTTCAATTAATCAAAGGTTGGATTGGAGACAGAAGTTGAAAATGCAAACGAATCTATGATGTATGTAGAGAAATTGTCTAACCCAACCGGTATAGGTAATTGATAGTTTAATTACCACCACTACTTCTACCCTCTACTCCCTATTTCCAACCACTTGAGCTGGACGATAGAGCGACGGTCTCGCTTCATGCAGGTCG
>NC_091222.1:26227635-26232635 GCF_040958095.1 Procambarus clarkii | reverse complement strand
ATATATATATATATATATATATAGGGGGGTACCACCACTGGTGTAATTATAGGGACCCACAGCCTCAGAGAAGGGAACACAGAGCACTCAGGGAAAAACTTGACATTTAACTCTGAATACGAAAGAGTGTTCACTTCTCCTACCACCCCCTTTTTTTTTTATTATGATGTACACTTTATTATGCAAGGTTATACAGTTACATATCTGATTTTATACAAAAAATGAACATTATGAGGACACAAGAAAAAGTTCGCTTCCTAGAGGCTGTAGATTTCCTCGAACTCCTCCGACGCCGGGCAGGAACCGAGGATGCAGCGGGCATTTCCCCTCTGGATCGCGACACTGAGGCGCTGAAAGAGAAAACTTGCTGCTCTAGGGTCTCTTGTGGTGTCAATGAGCTTGGAACCAAGATCCTTAAGAAACCTTCTTGCACTCTCACCCCATGGGCCTAGGGTCTCAGACCCTATTGGAACGAAATTGTACCTTTGATCTAATTGCCTGTACTTGACTGACTTTTGTTTTTCTCTGTGTGTCGCTGCGGCTCCTGCCGTGCCGGCAGAGAGGGTGATGTATGTCGTTGCCAGGGTGGATACGCAAGTATAGTCCCATGCTAACTGCCTGCCACCCTTCCACGGACGCAGTGTGATTCCGTCTGGTCGGCCGGCAAAGCTAACAGTGTCACGGTTCAGTAGGTTGCGGGGCTCTCTCTCCGCTGGACACTGAGCAGAGGCAAGGCTTCTTTTAATGATGTCGTTGACTTCGTCGTGTCTAGTGTGCCAACCACCCGATTTTCCACAGTGCAGGCCATGCAATCCATATTCGTCAGCATCTGCCTCGCCGCAAATACACCTGTGAACAGTGTGGATAGGGGCAGCAAGGCGGAGAGCGACTGCAATACGGAGCTCCTGCGGATCAAGACGTGTGCCTGTCGCAGACATAGGGACTGCCAGAAGGAAGTCCCCTGCATGGGGAGCCTGCACAGCTGTGAGGCGTGCACGATCACTGGGGGTTGTTGCTGCCTCCAGCAAAGCTGTAGCTTCTTTGTCTACAATGGGGCTGTCCCAACTGGATTGTTTCTTGGCTTTCGGCATGGCTGGTCTGAGTGCTGGGTCTGTCATGGCACCCCATTTCGTGTCACATTCCGTGTAGTGGGGGTCCTGTATCCCCGCTACATCACTCAGGGTGTCAGGTAGAATTTCCTTAACCAGGTCATCTGATGCTGAGGAGGAAGACAGGAAGGCTGGGACTGCAATTTGGGTGGCGGTGCGGACACCCAAGCCACCGAGCCTGACAGGAAGAGTGGCTTGTTTCCACTGGCATTCGTTGAGAGAGAGGTTAACAACTTTTTCCAGCATGGTCTATATATATATATATATATATATATATATATATATATATATATATATATATATATATATATATATATATATATATATATCATTTTCCAGCATGGTCTATATATATATATATATATATATATATATATATATATATATATATATATATATATATATATATATATATATATATATATTTATATATATATATATATGACAGTGTCAGACCACGGAGGAAAATTTAAAACAGGAATTTCCTTAAGTACTTTCGTATATTAATACATCTTCAGAAGGAGTCTATAATCACGTGTTTATTTTCGTGATACACACACACACACACACACACACACACACACACACACACACACACACACACACACACACACACACACACATATATATATATATATATATATATATATATATATATATATATATATATATATATATATATATATATTATTAGAGCTCCCATCCTTTTGTTTTTTTCTTATCCCTCTCTCATCATTTAATTTTAAGTGTGGTATCTCCATCTTTCTGTTCCCTTTCTTTGTCTTGGTTCTTTCTTCTTCTTGAATCTTCGCTTCTCCCTTCTTTACTGCACTTTTTCCCATCTCCTTGTTCTGACCTGTTTCTTCCTCCTACTTTATCTGTCCTTTATTCTCCTCTCTCTCCATTCTGCCCTACTTCCCTCTCTCTCCATTCTCCCCCCTCCTTCACTCCATTCTTCCCTCTCTCTCTCTCTCTCTCTCTCTCTCTCTCTCTCTCTCTCTCTCTCTCTCTCTCTCTCTCTCTCTCTCTCTCTCTCTCCATCTTTTCACCCTCCTTTCCTCCACTAAGTCTCTTCCTCCATGAGTCGAGTTTTTTTCTCTTTGGGGAGTCCCAATCCTCCTTCCTGCATCCTCAGTTGCATCTTGGATCTCTCCAGCAACCTCAGTTGCATCTTGGATCTCTACAGCATCCTCAGTTGCATCTTACATCTCTCCAGCATCCTCAGTTGCATCTTGGATCTCTACAGCATCCTCAGTTGCATCTTGGATCTCTACAGCAACCTCAGTTGCATTTTGGATCTCTACAGCATCCTCAGTTGCATCTTGGATCTCTACAGCATCCTCAGTTGCATCTTGGATCTCTCCAGCATCTTCAGTTGCATCTTGGATCTCTACAGCAACCTCAGTTGCATCTTGGATCTCTCCAGCAACCTCAGTTGCATCTTGGATCTCTCCAGCATCCTCAGTTGCATCTTGGATCTCTACAGCATCCTCAGTTGCATCTGCATCTCTCCAGCATCTTTGTAATTTTCCTTCGCGTCTCGTCAGAGATCAAATCCCAGTCTACGAAGCCCCGTGGAGCCTCCTGAAGCCCTATACGTAGCCTCACAGAGTCCTCTGAAGCCCTCTGGAGCTCTATGGAGCTCTACGGAGCTCCGTGAAGTCCATCTAAGTCCCACAAAGCCCCCCCGAAGGAGGAGAAGGAGGGTCGTTATTTTTGTGAGTCCTCAGGAGACTGTGTCGTGTGCTGTGTCGTGCTGGCTGTGGCTGGCTGCGTTATTTTATCTTCCCCTGATAACATTACTCACGATTCCCCAGTCACGCTTCGTTAAATATCGACCCAAAAAAAGACCTCGGCCTTTTGCACCGACGCTGAATTGGTCATTGATGGTCGCCCCTTTCTGTTTTTTGCTCTATCTCATTATCTTTCTATGTATCTTCATCTTTCTATATCTATTTTCTTCCAATCAGGTCGTTTTCTCTCTATTTCTCCTCATTTCTCTCTCATTCTCTACCTCCTCTCTTTTCTCCCCTCGGTTCAATCTGAGTAGTGAGAGAGAGATGCCATGTGTGGATGCTGTAGATATCTCTTCATCTCCTTAGTCTCAGTCTCAAGGCTTTCCAGGGGGCCGTTTATACATCATTATTTATCGTAGGGAGCGATGAGGGGGTCATAATAGGGAAAGGTCATCGACAGCATGGATATCTAGAAGTCGCTGTGAGGTAAAGTCACCGCCTGCCATCGTCGCAATGGCTTGCAACTGAGAGAGAGAGAGAGAGAGAGAGAGAGAGAGAGAGAGAGAGAGAGAGAGAGAGAGAGAGAGGGCTTTTTTATCCTTTTTTGCAACGCATTCATTAACTCGTTCTTCCTGTGGATATTTTATCCCTCTGGGATATTTCATTCGCAGCATCCTTATCCTCGGTAGATAGGGGAAGATGCCCCTTATGAGATGATCCGGATGTGGATGCTGCAAGATCTGTCAACGGACATCATCCTCTTAGCTAGGCGAGGATGTCTTCCCTTTGGCTTGGTCTAAGTTTATTCTGTGTCTGTCTTCACTCTGACTTGTGGGCTGGGTAGGATGGTGCTTCGGGCCTCGTGGTGTCAGCTAAGCTTCTTGTGTGAAAGGTTGATTTGTTTTCAATTAGATCTATGTAAGTCATAATGTCTCTTTGGTGAGAAGGGATGTAGCCGAACTGTGTGTGTGTGTGTGTGTGTGTGTGTGGGTGTGTGTATTCACCTAGTTGTGTTTGCAGGGGTTGAGCTCTGGCTCTTTGGTCCCACCTATCAACTGTCAATCAGCTGTCAGAACAACTGGTGTGTGTATATGTGTGTGTGTGTGTATTTAGGAGCATCTATACACGTGTATACAAGCTGTGTATGTTTCTGAGGTTACGAAAGGCAGAACTCATTAATATGAGTCAAGTTTCGTGAACCCCATTAATTCATCAAGATGAGTTCCACCACTTGTATAAATCATTGGAACTCATATTAATACGTTCCAAATAAGCGAGTATGTCTATATGGTAGTCCTAAAGAGGCATTTTGGTTATATGACACTTAACCACTTGGGGACCATCGGGAATCGAGCACCGACCCTGCAGGAAGGTCGACGCCAAACCAGTTTAGGTGTGTGGGGGTATAAAGAAGTGTGTACTTGGAACCATAGCCGGTTCCTGTCTTTACAGAGGTACCTGTGTACAAAGGTGTGAAGTGGTTAGGTTGTTATATTAAGGATTCTAATTCTCATTGATTCATTCATCAATGTAGGTCTTACTGCGAGATACGGCGACGCACGCGCGTGTGTGTGTGTGCGTGCGTGTGTGTGTGTGTGTGTGTCTGTGTGTGTACGAAACGCTAACATACATACATACATATTTACAAACACATTTCTGAGTTGAAATGCTGTCGTTTCGGACCTTAGACACGACAACTTACGATTTAATTCGTTAGCGGCCAACGAAGTGACTTTTATCGTAGCGGCCGTGACTCTCAGGCAATGACTTGACACGCCGCTTCGAGAAATGAACGGCCCAGCCGCTCGCAGCGCCGACCAAATGTTGCAAAAAAAAATCTCGAAATATCTCATTCATCCCACTCAACATCGCTCAGCTTTGCAATGTTCCGTAATGAGCTCCAGAGTTGCAGTACAATGACACTATGATGAAAACTCGCGGAGATGGTGGGAGGCTTTGTCGAGAAGCGCGCCAGAAATGTGCTCAGTCACTGTATGCAAATTAAGAATATGAGCAAACGTCTCTCTGTTTCATCACTGGCTGGACTAGCGGACGCCCCCACTACTCCTTCCCCGCACTCACACGCACTCACACACACACAAATGTGTGTGTAGATATGATAGAGCCCAGTAGGCTCAGGAATCTGTACACCAGT
>NC_091222.1:26205135-26222635 GCF_040958095.1 Procambarus clarkii | reverse complement strand
TTTATGAAATATTTTATTTACATTCCTACATAAACAGAAGACATTTTCTGGGCCTTTATTTTAATACTGGCTGACCCTTACCTAAACCTTTTGGGCATTCCCCAAAGCGAAGAGAGAGAGAGAGAGAGAGAGAGAGAGAGAGAGAGAGAGAGAGAGAGAGAGAGAGAGAGAGAGAGAGAGAGAGAGAGAGCTGAGTGTATTCTCTCTACTCAATGTATTCTGGGTTAATTTCTTGTCATCTGAGTTTGCGTTTCTGCTTCCGACGGTTATCTTAGCGTTTTTGCTTTCACTTTTGCTTTGGTGTTTGTCCTCTCTCCTTTCCTTTAGTGCTGCTGCTACTGCTGCTGCTGTTTCTGCTGCTGCTGCTGCTGTTTCTGCTGCTTTAGCTGTGGCTTTTCTCTTGGTCTGAGCTTGCAATGACTGATTTAAATGATTTTCTTATTTCGTACCATCACTGAGTCTGCGTTCTAGGTTACCTGGTCTATACCTTGCTCTGGTTCTAGTGTCTTCCTTCCATTCCATCTCCCTCTCTCCCATCATCACTCCCTCCTCTCTCATATCAACCCTTTCCACTATTCCTCTTCCATCTTTGTCTTTCAATCATCCCTCTCGCTTGTTATCATCCCCTCCTTTTCCATCTTTCCCTCTTCCATCTTCCTCCTGCTTTTCTTATTAGTTCCCCGCTTGCCCCCTCTCTTTTCCTTCTCTCTCTGTCCCTTCCTTTCTTCTCATTCCTCTTTATCTCCAATTGTTTTCTCCTTATTCCATCCCATCTTAATATCTACCATTCCTTTTTCTCCTTTCTGTCGATTACTATTCCACTTTTCACTCTATTCTTTCTCTCTCATTTCCCTTTCTCCCTCTGTACTCACCTAGTTGTGCTTGCGGGGGTTGAGCTCTGGCTCTTTGGTCCCGCCTCTCAACTGTCAATCAACTGGTGTACAGGTTCCTGAGCCTATTGGGCTCTATCATATCTACATTTGAAACTGTGTATGGAGTCAGCCTCCACCACATCACTGCCTAATGCATTCCATTTGTCAACCACTCTGATACTAAAAAAGTTCTTTCTAATATCTCTGTGGCTCATTTGGGCACTCAGTTTCCACCTGTGTCCCCTTGTTCGTGTCCCACCTGTGTTATAAATAGTTTGTCTTTGGCCTTCCTGTCAATTCCCTTGAGAATTGTGTAGGTAGTGATCATGTCTCCCCTCCCCCTTTACTCTTTTGTCTTCCAGGCGCGTGAGGTTTAGCTCACGTAGCATCCATTCTTTTGTGTGTGTGTGTGTGTGTGTGTGTGTGTGTGTGTGTGTGTGTGTGTGTGTGTGTGTGTGTGTGTGTGTGTGGGTGTGTGTGTGTGTGTGTGTGGGTGTGTGTGTGTACTCACCTATTTGTACTCACCTATTTGTGCTTGCGGGGGTTGAGCTTTGGCTCTTTGGTCCCGCCTCTCAACTGTCAATCAACTGGAGTACAGATTCCTGAGCCTACTGGGCGTGTGTGTGTGTGTGTGTGTGTGTGTGTGTGTGTGTGTGTGTGTGTGTGTGTGTGTGTGTGTGTGTGTGTGTGGGTGTGTGTGGGTGTAATTACCTAAGTGTAGTTACAGGATGAGAGCTACGCTCGTGGTGTCCCGTCTTCCCAACACTCTTTGTCATATAACGCTTTGAAACTACTGATCTGTATGTGTGTGTGTGGGTGTGTGTATGAGGCTCGAATACAGTTAGATCGACGGCGCGTGATCGCGGAGTCTACAAGCGCCGGTTTCTCTCGGCTGTCAGTTATAATACCAGACATTGCAAGGGATTGTCGCGTTCAACAATAGAAAACAATCGCGGATATTGCACAGTTACCTAATTATGCAAAGGGGGTGTTATGCCGGCCATCCGCCTTGCAATGTCCCTAGGGGGGAGAGGGGAAAGGGGTAAATGGGAAGGGGTGAGAGAGGGGAAGAGGTAGTTGCAATGAAGAAGGGAGGGGTAGCGTTGTTGCAAAATAAAATTATAGATCGACCTATATTGGCATGAAGAATAGGGGGGTTTGCAAGATGGGGATTGGTCCCTCCTCTCTCTCTGTCTCTGTCTCTCTGTCTCTCTCTCTCTCTCTCTCTCTCTCTCTCTCTCTCTCTCTCTCTCTCTCTCTCTCTCTTTCTCTCTCTCTCTCTCTCTCTCTCTCTCTCTCTCTCTCTCTCTCTCTCTCTCTCTCTCTCTCTCTCTCTCTCTCTCTCTCTCTCTCTCCCCCTCCCTCCCTCTCCCTCTCTCCCTCTCTCTGTCTCTCTGTCTCTCTCTGTCTCTGTCTCTCTCTCTGTCTCTCTCTGTCTCTGTCTCTCTCTCTGTCTCTCTCTCTGTCTCTCTCTGTCTCTCTCTGTCTCTCTCTGTCTCTGTCTCTCTCTCTGTCTCTCTCTCTCTCTCTCTCTCTCTCTCTCTCTCTCTCTCTCTCTCTCTCTCTCTCTCTCTCTCTCTCTCTCTCTCTCTCTCTCTCTCTCTCTCTCTCTCTCCCTCTCCCCCTCTCTCCCTCTCTCCCTCTCTCCCTCCCTCCCTCTCTCTCCCTCCCTCTCTCTCCCCCTCCCTCTCTCCCTCTCTCTCCCTCTCTCTCCCTCCCTCTCCCTCCCTCCCTCTCTCTCCCTCCCTCCCTCCCTCTCTCCTGCAAAATATTGATGTTTTGATTAAAAATTGATGCAAAGATTGAGAGGTAAGAATTAGGAAGGAGGAATACTCGGGTTGAGTGGGACTCGAGGTCCCACTCGGTCAGGCTTGGAGGACGACCTGTTCGAGGACCGGGCCGCGGGGACGCTGAGCCCCGAAACCCATCGCAAGGTAGCGACTAGAGAGAGAGATGGGAGCTGCTAACCTAAAATGGAACGACTGGCTGGCTCTCTGTTCCATATCTTTCCATTCCGTCTCTCCTCCTACCTCTCTTCCCTCCTTCCATCATCTTTGTCCTTATTTCTCTATCCTTATTATCCTCTCTACCCTCATTTATTCCCCACTGCTGCCCCTCTTCCTCCATTCTTCACTTACTCTCTGTTCCATGTTCCATCCCCCTCTCTCTCTCTGTCTCTTATTTCTCCTCCAATTTTATCCCAAGTCCTTTTGCTTTCACTACACTATTCTTTCTTCTTTATTTTTCTCCCTATCTCTTACCCTCTGTTTCCCCTCTCTCCCTTTCCCCTCAATTTCTCTTCTTTTCTATTGGTTTTTAGCCTCTGTCTCTGTCTCTATCTCTGTCTCTCTGTCTGTCTGTGTCTCTCTGTCTCTCTGTCTCTCTCTCTCTCTCTCTCTCTCTCTCTCTCTCTCTCTCTCTCTCTCTCTCTCTCTCTCTCTCTCTCTCTCTCTCTCTCTCTCTCTCTCTGACAGAGACAGACAGAGTCTCTATCTCTCTGCCCTCCAGAGCGAGGCAGGGGTATAGAGCAGCCCCCCAGAGCGAAGCAGAGCCTATAGAGCAGCCCCCAGAGCGAGGCAGGGGTATAGATCAGCCCCCCCAGAGCGAGGCAGGGGTATAGAGCAGCCCCCAGAGCGATGCAGGGGTATAGAGCAGCCCCCCAGAGCGAGGCAGGGGCATAGAGCAGCCCCCCAGAGCGAGGCAGGGGCATAGAGCAGCCCCCAGAGCGAGGCAGGGGCATAGAGCAGCCCCCCCAGAGCGAGACAGGGCCTATAGAGCAGCCCCCAGAGCGAGGCAGGGCTGTAGAGCAGCCCCCAGAGCGAGGCAGGGGTATAGAGCAGCTCCCAGAGCGAGGCAGGGCCTGTAGAGCAGCCCCCAGAGCGAGGCAGGGGTATAGAGCAGCCCCCTAGAGCGAGGCAGGGGTATGGAGCAGCCCCCCCAGAGCGAGGCAGGGGTATAGAGCAGCCTCCAGAGCGAAGCAGGGCCTGTAGAGCAGCCCCCCAGAGCGAGACAGGGCCTGTAGAGCAGCCCCCCAGAGCGAGACAGGGCCTGTAGAGCAGCCCCCCAGAGCGAGACAGGGCCTGTAGAGCAGCCCCCCAGAGCGAGACAGGGCCTGTAGAGCAGCCCCCCAGAGCGAGACAGGGCCTGTAGAGCAGCCCCCCAGAGCGAGACAGGGCCTGTAGAGCAGCCCCCCCAGAGCGAGGCAGGGCTGTAGAGCAGCCCCCCAGAGCGAGACAGGGCCTGTAGAGCAGCCCCCCAGAGCGAGACAGGGCCTGTAGAGCAGCCCCTCAGAGCGAGGCAGGGCTGTAGAGCAGCCCCCCCAGAGCGAGACAGGGGCATAGAGCAGCCCCCCAGAGCGAGGCAGGGGTATAGAGCAGCCCCCCCAGAGCGAGGCAGGGATATAGAGAAGCCCCCCAGAGCGAGGGAGAGTAGAGCAGCCCTCCAGAGCGAGGCAGGGGCATAGAGCAGCCCCCCAGTGCGAGACAGAGCTATAGAGCAGCCCCCCAGAGCGAGGCAGGGGTATAGAGCACCCCCCTAGAGCGATGGAGAATAGAGCCAGCCCCCCCCCCAGTCCTCTGATCCACGACTCAAAGTAATTATCCATAACACGTATTCATCCATTTCACCCCTTCTTTATGTATCCTCCCCTATCCCCTCTATTCCTTCCCCCTCTATCCCTCCTACACACCCCCCTCCCTCCCTTCTCAATCCCCTCCTTGCCTCTCTCTCTCCCTTCCAACAGGGAGAGGGGGAGAGAAAGAGGGGACAGGGACTGTGGAAGGGGAATGTTGCAAGGGGAAATGTTGCAGACCAATCCGTGCAAAAACCGGTGCATAAAGCTAGTAGAATTTCTTTTTTTTCTGCAGGATTTGGTTTGTGGTTTTGGTGGTGGATTGTGGTGGATTGTTGTTGTGGTGGTGGTGGGTGGAGTCCCACAGGACTCTATCCTGCTTCTGATATAAATAACTGATCTTCCAAAGGGTATAGACGCATTTCTTTCAGTATTAGCTGCTGAAATTATGAGAAGGATTAGGAATACAAGATGACCTGGACAGACTGAAGGAATGGTCCAGCAAATGGCTACTAGACTTTAACTCGTGGAAGTGTAAAGTAATTAAAATAGGCGTAGGTCGACACTCAAGATGCACTCGACACACAAGATGCACTCGACACACAAGATGCACTCGATACACAAGATGCACTCGACACTCAAGATGCACTCGACACACAAGATGCACTCGACACACAAGATGCACTCGACACTCAAGATGCCGTCGACACTCAAGATGCACTCGACACTCAAGATGCACTCGACACTCAAGATGCACTCGACACTCAAGATGCCCTCGACACTCAAGATGCACTCGACACTCAAGATGCACTCGACACTCAAGATGCCCTCGACACTCAAGATGCACTCGACACTCAAGATGCACTCGACACTCAAGATACACACCATCAGTACCAGAGTTCATCGCCAGAGTGCAACTCACTCCAACCAATCACTCCAAACACATGCCCAATAGGCTCAGGAACCTGTACACCAGTTGATTGACAGTTGAGAGGCGGGACCAAAGAGCCAGAGCTCAACCCCCGCAAGCACAACTAGGTTAGTACATGCTCTAAATTACCCTCTTTTTTGCACCTTTTTTAACCTATAATATGGAAAAAAATATTTAAAAAACCCAAAAAAGCATTGCAAAAAAAAAAAGTTCGACTTCCAGACAGTCTTTTCATCTGTTAGGCAGAACGGGAGACATTACCGCCTTTACGGGTTTTTTATGGTTACAATGAAAAGGCTCTTCGTCTTTATGGCAAAATTTGCCGCGTTCTTTTTCCCTTCTCGCGTTGGGTGGGGGGAGGGGGTTCTTGGATGGGGGGGGGGTTCTTGGATGGAAAAGGAGGGGTGATATCCACTCCATCTCGTAATTTGCCTCTCCCCCTATTTTAACCGCCGTGACTCCACCTCCTGTTCCGCGTCATATTTTGACAGATGAAATTAGGTTAGAAGATAGCGAATCAACTCTAGGGTGATAGTTTGTTGCAGACTAAGGGTGTTGTTGCTTATCCTGCTTACTCATTCACTCACTATCTTGCGTCAGAGTGCTTACTCACTCTCCCTCACTCACAGTCTGACTTCAAAACCACTTACTCAACCGGTTATCTCATACTCAAGATGTCAAGATAACCTCAAGATACTCACCCGAGTATGAGATAACCCGAGCCAGGTATGAGGCACTCGAAATAGAGTGCCTCACTTCAGCCTATACTTACTCAACATCACCCACTCATACCTTACTCACATCTCCTCATCTCCAGCACCAGCGAGGACTCATCATCAGCTTCGAAATTGATGAATCAGAGCCAAAACTGAGGGAAAACAGGAGCCCAAATTCGAGTATAGATGAATTGAGTCCACAGGCTCGGTAATCTGTACAAGAATTGTCGCAGAGTTCATCTTACAGTTGTAGGATCAGAGTCCTTCTCTAGAGGATTGGAAACGACCTTAAATGTGCCAGATTCCTTTACTAATACGCCCCCCTCAGGATATTTTTCTAGGGTTGGATATCCTAGTAAAGTGAGAGACACACACACACACACACACACACACACACACACACACACACACAGGACCAAACCAAAGGCGGGACCAAAGAGCCAGAGCTCAACCCCCGCAAGCACAACTAGGTGAGTACACACACACACACACACACACACACACACACACACACACACACACACACACACACACACACACACACACACACACACACACACTCAGAGAGAGAGAGAGAGAGACATCTTAACTAGCGTTGCCAAACTGCGGTCATCCATTATTTTTAATTTTTTAAAGGACAGGGGGGGCGCCCGTCAGGGGGGGCGCCCGTCAGGGGGGCGTCCTACCCCCTTATTTCCTCCCATTTCCTCTCAGCCAATTAGCTTCCCGAGCGATATTTAATGCCTCTCGTCTCAAATAATTGTCAATGTCGTCAAACCAACTGATCAATCAAGATCAGTTGATTGATTGAACACGTGCCCCTAACACGTGTTCCAAAAACCTTTTGATAACTTCTCCAAAATGTTTCTAAGGGTGACTTTTTTAAGAACCTTTCCTCGGGGCTTTGTTCGGCTTAGGAGAATATCTCATATTTTGACGGGAAGCTAGGAGAGAGGGGGGGATGTTTAAAAGGGGGGCGCGACCCCCCTGCCCCCTTCTCTGTGCAGTCTTGCAGCATCCCGGAGAGAGGGGGGAACAGGGGGGCGCAACCCCCCTTACTCTTCACACTGCAGCACTTCAGTATTTCCCCGTGTGAAAATTATTGATTTTAAATGTTTGTGTGGACGCGTGGATCTTCGCTATTTTTTTCCCCATTCAGTCCTTTCCTACGCTTCTAACGCAGGTGCTGCCTTCAGAGAACAGGTCTGTTGGTCTCAGGGCTTCCCAGCTGGTCCCAGGGCTTCCCAGCTGGTCCCAGGGCTTCCCAGCTGGTCCCAGGGCTTCCCAGCTGGTCCCAGGGCTTCCCAGCTGGTCCCAGGGCTTCCCAGCTGGTCCCAGGGCTTCCCAGCTGGTCCCAGGGCTTCCCAGCTGGTCCCAGGGCTTCCCAGCTGGTCCCAGGGCTTCCCAGCTGGTCCCAGGGCTTCCCAGCTGGTCTCAGGGCTTCCCAGCTGGTCCCAGGGCTTCCCAGCTCGTCTCAGGGCTTCCCAGCTGGTCCCAGGGGCAGACTGGTGTAGACCTAATCTTTCCACTAAACAGACTTACTGGCTGTGTTAAACTTTCAGCTTACAACTCCAACTTGGCACACAGACCCCAGCATGGGGGGGGGGGGTGTTGAGTGTGTGGGGGTGTGTGTGTTGAGTGTGGGGGGGGGGGGGTTGAGAGAGGGGGGGGGGGTGATGGTTAATTGCAGCCATCACTCGACTGATTTATAGTCAATGATTCCGTGAATGATATTAACACACACACACACACACACACACACACACACACACACACACACACACACACACACACACACACACACACACACACACACACACACACACACCTACACACACACACACACACACACACACCTACACACCTACACACCTCTAGCTGGCATTATAATAATTCTAATTATTACAAAAAAATATCCCTTTCATAAATAATTTTATTACCACGAAATGACATAATTCTTGAAAAAAATTTTCACCCCTTAACAAAATCTAAATTGAAACACAACATTAATAATTGACCCCATAGAATTTTCAGAGAAGTAAATTATTAATTTGTGCAATTATTTTGATCTTATCTTGATCTTATCTTTGTGGTTTAAACAAACCCGAAAGAGATAAAGTTTATTTAACTTTGAATTATCCAATTTGCATATGTGAGACAGACAGACAAAGAGAGAGAGAAAGGAATTAAGTATTAATACATATTTGAAGATGATTTACAAGTTTTCATTCTTAATTCTTTTATTTAATTTTTTTTTCAAATGGGGGGGGGGAGTTGTCTGCCTTTTTTTTTGGAAGATTGGCTGCCCTTCTCCTGGAAGATTGGCTGCCCTTCTCCTGGAAGATTGGCTGCCCTTCTTCTCCTGGAAGATTGGCTGCCCTTCTTCTCCTGGAAGATTGGCTGCCCTTCTTCTCCTGGAAGATTGGCTGCCCTTCTTCTCCTGGAAGATTGGCTGCCCTTCTTCTCCTGGAAGATTGGCTGCCCTTCTTCTCCTGGAAGATTGGCTGCCCTTCTTCTCCTGGAAGATTGGCTGCCCTTCTTCTCCTGGAAGATTGGCTGCCCTTCTTCTCCTGGAAGATTGGCTGCCCTTCTTCTCCTGGAAGATTGGCTGCCCTTCTTCTCCTGGAAGATTGGCTGCCCTTCTTCTCCTGGAAGATTGGCTGCCCTTCTTCTCCTGGAAGATTGGCTGCCCTTCTTCTCCTGGAAGATTGGCTGCCCTTCTTCTCCTGGAAGATTGGCTGCCCTTCTTCTCCTGGAAGATTGGCTGCCCTTCTTCTCCTGGAAGATTGGAAGATTGGCTGCTCTTCCTCTTCCATAACGTGAAGGGAAATCAAAGAAAACTATTCACCTCTGGAACGATTTGCATTTTCTTTCAAGATTTCAAATGACATTTTCCAGACCTAACGCTCCATTTTCTATGTTTTTCATTATATATAAAAATCTGCTGGCTAGTGGCAGCTGATGTCTGCTGGCTAGTGACAGCTGATGTCTGCTGGCTAGTGGCAGCTGATGTCTGATGGCTAGTGGCAGCTGATGTCTGCTGGCTAGTGGCAGCTGATGTCTGCTGGGTAGTGGCAGCTGATGTCTGCTGGCTAGTGGCAGCTGATGTCTGCTGGGTAGTGGCAGCTGATGTCTGCTGGCTAGTGGCAGCTGATGTCTGCTGGCTAGTGACAGCTGATGTCTGCTGGGTAGTGGCAGCTGATGTCTGCTGGCTAGTGACAGCTGATGTCTGCTCGCTATTGACAGCTGATGTCTGCTCACTATTGACAGCAGAAATGAGAGAGAATTCACTGTATTTCACATCACCTTGACTCTGATCTGTGAACAGATTCTGGAGTGAAACATTATATATGATAAATATATGATAAATATATGATAAATATATGATAAAAAGAGGAAAAAATAATTAAATATAGGTAGCGGCGTAGACAGCTTTGGTCTCTGGGGGCATTTTATCACTCTGCAAATGGCCAAAGTTGGAAAAAGGCTTGTCATAACTCAAGCCAAAGTCCTGAGTTTGGCTTCTTCCAATGCTCTGATTCTGAGACCTGGCCCTTAAGTTGGTGACTGGCTCTCTCTCTCTCTCTCTCTCTCTCTCTCTCTCTCTCTCTCTCTCTCTCTCTCTCTCTCTCTCTCTCTCTCTCTCTCTGTCTCTCTCTGAGTGTGTGTGTGTCTCTCTGTGTCTCTCTCTCTCTCTCTCTCTCTCTCTCTCTCTCTCTCTCTCTCTCTCTCTGAGTGTGTGTGTCTCTCTCTCTCTCTCTCTCTCTCTCTCTCTCTCTCTCTCTCTCTCTCTCTCTCTCTCTCTCTCTCTCTCTCTCTCTCTCTCTCTCTCTCTCTCTCTCTCTCTCTCTCTCTCTATCTCTCTCTGAGTGTGTGTGTCTCTCTCTGTGTCTCTCTCTCTCTCTGAGTCTGTGTGTGTCTCTGTCTCTCTCTCTCGCTCTCTCTCTCTGAGTCATATCTCTCAGTGATACTGTGAAGTAATAGGTATACAATTTTCCCAGATAACTATGTGAATGACCTCAGCAAATTGCTGTTAATCTCTGTAGCAAATGAGCGCCGCGATTGGTAATGTCTGAGAGAAAAATCTCCAGGTGCTATTCTCTCTGACATTCCAGATTCGGCATTAATTATTGCCAACTTCCGCCGCCCTGCTGAGGAGAGAGAGAGAGAGAGAGAGAGAGAGAGAGAGAGAGAGAGAGAGAGAGAGAGAGAGAGAGAGAGAGAGAGAGAGAGAGAGAGAGACAGACTCAGAGAGAGAGAGAGAGAGAGAGAGAGAGAGAGAGAGAGAGAGAGAGAGAGAGAGAGAGACAGACTCAGAGAGAGAGAGAGAGAGAGAGAGAGACTCAGAGAGAGAGAGAGAGAGAGAGAGAGAGAGAGAGAGAGAGAGAGAGAGAGAGAGAGAGAGAGAGAGAGAGAGAGAGAGAGAGAGAGAAGGGATATGAGAGTAGGATAGGAGAAAGAGAGAAGGGTAGATAGGGATACAGAGCAAGAAGGCGGATAGAGATAAATTTCTTTATCGAAATATCGATAGAAATCTCTATCTCTTGGCTGGACGGTAGAGCAACGGTCTTGCTTCATGCAGGTCGGCGTTCAATCCCCGACCGTCCACAAGTGGTTGGGCACCATTCCTTTCCCCTCGTCCCATCCCAAATCCTTATCCTGATCCCTTCCCAGTGCTATATAGTCGTAATTGCTTGGCGCTTTCTCTTGATAATTCCCTCCCCTCTCTCTATCTCCCCAGAGAGAAAGTGTTTGAACCCATTTGAGACAACATTTAGAAATTAATTTCTCAAAAATTTTAGGAAGTTATTAAGAATCGTCTCAAGATAGTATGCCAAGATAAGACTGGAAGACAGTGCTATGCAACAATGCTCTAACAAAGCTCTTAAGACAAATCTGGAAAAATGCTGGAAACGCATTTCAAAGACAATGTGGGAATGAATATATTCATGCTTGCATGGCCATGGGCGCTGTAGGTCTCTCCGAAGCTGTTCCCCCGCGGGTAGTGGTTGTGCAAAATTTGCAACTCACTGGATCACATATAGGAACGATGTATATAAATACAATGACATTACACGCAATGTTTGTAATGTATGAAGCGATGGTTATAGCAATGTCAGAGACTGTACTATCGATTTTTTTTATTTCAGCGTATGAGTGAGGGTGTGAGGGAGGGGGTGAGTAGAGGAGTGAGGGAGCACTCACAACTCATCACTAGGCTGCTACATAACCCATCGCTCCGCATATTGAAACAAAAGGTTACCTGCCCCGGTTATTTGAGCGTTTTTCCTTCCCTCTGGCGTTTTTGAGAATGGGTGAAAAGATCACGATTCGCCACCACACCCCCCCCTTTTACCCCCTCCCCCTTTACCCCCCTAACCCCCCACCCTCCCCCTATCCCCCCTATCTACCCCCTATTGGGCCTTCTCTAGCCTTTGGTCCGAATTTATACATGTCTTATTGATCTATACAGCTATCTGCTTCGCCCCTTGTTGATGTCTGAACATCCATGGATTTGCTCTTTCTACATACCTCCCCCTCCCCCCCCCCCCCTCCCCCCCTTTTCTCCAACCCCTTCTCTCCCCCCCCTCCTCCTCCTCCTCCCCCCTCTGATTTATTCGGTGTATTTCTTGTATGATTTTAGTTTTGTCATACAAATGATGTGTACCTAAAAAATTTCTCTATTGGTGATTAGTAGTCGCGTTTTCTGACAGCCTCGAGTTTTTTTTTGTGTTTTTTTTTTTTGTTTGGATAATTGTCAAAAGTATTGTCCAGTCTGTGACAACTTTCTATGAATTTAACATTGTTGGGAGCCGGTGGCTGAGTGGACAGCGCACTGGACGCGTGATCCTGTGGTCCCGGGTTCCATCCCAGGCGCCGGCGAGAAACAATGGGTAGAGTTTCTTTCATCCTGATGCCCCCTGTTCCCTAGCAGTAAAATAGGTACCTGGGTGTTAGTCAGCTGTCACGGGCTGCTTCCTGGGGGTGGAGGCCTGGTTGAGGACCGGGCCGCGGGACACTAAAGCCCCGATATCATCTCAAGATAACCTCAAGATTGGATCTGCCTCATAGGTGTTGTAAAGTATGTTTTATCCTGGGTAAATATCGGCACAAATTATGATTGGATACAAAAAAAATTGTATTTTAATTTGTGGTATAAATTTATGGTCTATAGTGGTTTGTTGTAATTGCAGATGTAGTTACTCAGAACGAAGTGTCCATGTAGCACGGGCTATGGCGAGCCCGTAATAGTGGCAAATCACAGGCCTATTGATCACGGAGGCTTTCCCGTAATCCTCTTGGTTCTGGAACATTCTCTTAACAACTCGCATTATTACGTATTCCAGAATTTTTTACCGCAGACAAAGACGTAATTGGCGTGAATCTGTTTATCATAACTGAGTTACCTCATTTTCTCTTTTGTCTTACAAATTACTTTGATTTTTGTTATGGTTTTAGGTTGAAATGTTGCATCTCTAGTTGCTATCACCGGCTCTCTTTCCCCTTAATGGGTCCACTTTGGCCCATTTTCTTCCCCACCCCTTTGGGGACGGGGGGAATTGTGGTGGACCATTTGGTTCTTTCTGGACCAACACTGGCCCAGTTGTTGGTCCACTGAGGTTGCCCATGCGACCCTTAGCTCATTGTGGGTGGCCCACTCTTCTACTCCGTGGCCCAAAGGTGGTGGTCCACCTGCTTCTTTCTGGACCAACACTGGCCCAGTTGTTGGTCCACTGAGGTGGCCCACTCTTCTACTCCGTGGCCCAAAGGTGGTGGTCCACCTGCTTCTTTCTGGACCAACACTGGCCCAGTTGTTGGTCCACTGAGGTGGCCCACTCTTCTACTCCGTGGCCCAAAGGTGGTGGTCCACCTGCTTCTTTCTGGACCAACACTGGCCCAGTTGTTGGTCCACTGAGGTTGCCCATGCGACCCTTAGATCATTGTGGATGGCCCAGCCTTCTACTCCGTGGCCCAAAGGTGGTGGTCCACCTGCTTCTTTCTGAACCAACACTGGCCCAGTTGTTGGTCCACTGAGGTGGCCCACTCTTCTACTCCGTGGCCCAAAGGTGGTGGTCCACCTGCTTCTTTCTGGACCAACACTGGCCCAGTTGTTGGTCCACTGAGGTGGCCCACTCTTCTACTCCGTGGCCCAAAGGTGGTGGTCCACCTGCTTCTTTCTGGACCAACACTGGCCCAGTTGTTGGTCCACTGAGGTGGCCCATGCGACCCTTAGCTCATTGTGGGTGGCCCACTCTTCTACTCCGTGGCCCAAAGGTGGTGGTCCACCTGCTTCTTTCTGGACCAACACTGGCCCAGTTGTTGGTCCACTGAGGTGGCCCACTCTTCTACTCCGTGGCCCAAAGGTGGTGGTCCACCTGCTTCTTTCTGGACCAACACTGGCCCAGTTGTTGGTCCACTGAGGTGGCCCACTCTTCTACTCCGTGGCCCAAAGGTGGTGGTCCACCTGCTTCTTTCTGGACCAACACTGGCCCAGTTGTTGGTCCACTGAGGTTGCCCATGCGACCCTTAGATCATTGTGGATGGCCCAGCCTTCTACTCCGTGGCCCAAAGGTGGTGGTCCACCTGCTTCTTTCTGGACCAACACTGGCCCAGTTGTTGGTCCACTGAGGTGGCCCATGCGACCCTTAGCTCATTGTGGGTGGCCCACTCTTCTACTCCGTGGCCCAAAGGTGGTGGTCCACCTGCTTCTTTCTGGACCAACACTGGCCCAGTTGTTGGTCCACTGAGGTGGCCCACTCTTCTACTCCGTGGCCCAAAGGTGGTGGTCCACCTGCTTCTTTCTGGACCAACACTGGCCCAGTTGTTGGTCCACTGAGGTGGCCCACTCTTCTACTCCGTGGCCCAAAGGTGGTGGTCCACCTGCTTCTTTCTGGACCAACACTGGCCCAGTTGTTGGTCCACTGAGGTGGCCCATGCGACCCTTAGCTCATTGTGGGTGGCCCACTCTTCTACTCCGTGGCCCAAAGGTGGTGGTCCACCTGCTTCTTTCTGGACCAACACTGGCCCAGTTGTTGGTCCACTGAGGTGGCCCACTCTTCTACTCCGTGGCCCAAAGGTGGTGGTCCACCTGCTTCTTTCTGGACCAACACTGGCCCAGTTGTTGGTCCACTGAGGTGGCCCACTCTTCTACTCCGTGGCCCAAAGGTGGTGGTCCACCTGCTTCTTTCTGGACCAACACTGGCCCAGTTGTTGGTCCACTGAGGTGGCCCACTCTTCTACTCCGTGGCCCAAAGGTGGTGGTCCACCTGCTTCTTTCTGGACCAACACTGGCCCAGTTGTTGGTGTACTGAGGTTGGTCATCCGAACCTTCCTTAGCCCATTGTGGGTGGCCCAACCTTCTACTCCGTGACCCAAAGTGGTAGAGACCTACCCCCTACTCCCCCCTTTGGTCTTGGCCCATGGTTCCCCCTGATTTTGGCCCATGATGACTTATCTTGATCTTGGCCCACTTCCTTCCCTTATCTTGCCCCCTCTTCCTCCCCCTCTCTTATAAATCTTTCTCTTAATCCTTCTCCTTCTTCGAATCGTCTTTCGTGTATCTTTATCTTCCCCTACTCCCCGTTTTCTTTTGTTCTGTTCTCCCATATCTCCCTTCTTAAATCCCTTCTTAAGCCCCCCCCTCTTCTCTTTCTCCATCTTCCTTCTCCCTCTCCTTCTCTATCTTTTCCCTCCCTTCTTTCATTCCCTCGATCATCTAACTACTTCATTCTTCCTTCTATCTACTCTATTCTAATCGCTTCTATCTCACTTCTCTCCCCCCTTTACTTCTATTTCCCCTTCGTTAGCAGCCGAGAGAGAGAGACACAGGAGAACCAGCTAACGTCACCAGGTTAAACCCCCCCCCAGCCCCCCTAACCCCCCCCTAACAACCCCCCTAACCCCCCCCCTAACTACCCCCCTAGTGATCAGAGCGTGCCTGATCGATCCAATGTAATTAGTAACGTTAATTAAGGACTGCTTCATTTGCATATTGTTTCTAGTGAGATGAGGGCGATGGTCTTCTGCCTATTTTAAATTTATATATATATATATATGGGTTTCTCAGTCTCGTTAATGTTCTAAACCTTCCGTTAGTTGGTTCTCTAATCCTTCCGTTGGTTCTATAATCCTTCCGTTGGTTCTATAATTCCGTTGGTTCCGTCTTATTTAAGTCCTAAATCTTCCTTCCGTTGGTTCTATAATCCTTCTGTTGGTTCTATAATCCTGTTGGTTCCGTCTTATTTAAGTCCTAAATCTTCCTTCCGTTAGTTTTAATCCTTCCTTTGGTTCTATAATACTTCCGTTGGTTCCATAATCCTTCTGTTGGTTTTATAATTCCGTTGGTTCCGTCTTATTTAAGTCCTAAATCTTCCTTCCGTTGGTTCTATAATCCTTCTGTTGGTTCTATAATTCCGTTGGTTCCGTCTTATTTAAGTCCTAAATCTTCCTTCCGTTGGTTCTATAATCCTTCTGTTGGTTCTATAATCCTGTTGGTTCCGTCTTATTTAAGTCCTAAATCTTCCTTCCGTTGGTTCTATAATCCTTCCGTTGGTTCTATAATCCTTCTGTTGGTTCTATAATCCTGTTGGTTCCGTCTTATTTAAGTCCTAAATCTTCCTCCTGTTGGTTGTATAATCCTTCCGTTGGTTCTATAATCCTGTTGGTTCCGTCTTATTTAAGTCCTAAATCTTCCTTCCGTTGGTTCTATAATCCTTCCGTTGGTTCTATAATCCTTCTGTTGGTTCTATAATCCTGTTGGTTCCGTCTTATTTAAGTCCTAAATCTTCCTCCTGTTGGTTGTATAATCCTTCCGTTGGTTCTATAATCCCGTTGGTTCCGTCTTATTTAAGTCCTAAATCTTCCTTCCGTTGGTTCTATAATCCTTCCGTTGGTTCCGTCTTATTTAAGTCCTAAACCTTCCTTCCGTTGGTTTTAATCCTTGTTGGTTCTATAATCCCGTTGGTTCCGTCTCATTTAAGTCCTAAATCTTTCTTCCTTTGGTTCTATAATCCTTCCGTTGGTTCTCCAATCCTTCCGTTGGTTCTCTAATCCTTATGTTGGTTCTATAATCCTTCCGTTGGTTCTATAATCCTTCCGTTGGTTCATAATTTATCTTCTGTTCATTTATTATCCTCATTATTTTTCCTATTTTATTAATATCATTTATTTTAATATTTTTATTACGTCAAGAAATCGCAAAAGCAGAATTTATCGGTGAAAAAAAATTAGTTAAATCAGTAGAGTTCTGGGTCCAGATTCACGAAGCAGTTACGCAAGCACTTACGAACCTGGGGCCAGATTCACGAAGCAGTTACGCAAGCACTTACGAACCTGGGGCCAGATTCACGAAGCAGTTACACAAGCACTTACGAACCTGGGGCCAGATTCACGAAGCAGTTACGCAAGCACTTACGAACCTGGGGCCAGATTCACGCAGCAGTTACGCAAGCACTTACGAACCTGGGGCCAGATTCGCGCAGCAGTTACGCAAGCACTTACGAACCTGGGGCCAGATTCACGAAGCAGTTACGCAAGCACTTACGAACCTGGGGCCAGATTCACGAAGCAGTTACGCAAGCACTTATGAACCTGGGGCCAGATTCACGAAGCAGTTACGTAAGCACTTACGAACCTGGGGCCAGATTCACGCAGCAGTTACGCAAGCACTTACGAACCTGGGGCCAGATTCGCGCAGCAGTTACGCAAGCACTTACGAACCTGGGGCCAGATTCGCGCAGCAGTTACGCAAGCACTTACGAACCTGGGGCCAGATTCACGAAGCAGTTACGCAAGCACTTACGAACCTGGGGCCAGATTCACGAAGCAGTTACGCAAGCACTTACGAACCTGGGGCCAGATTCACGAAGCAGTTACACAAGCACTTACGAACCTGGGTCCAGATTCACGAAGCAGTTACGCAAACACTTACGAACCTGGGGCCAGATTCACGAAGCAGTTACGCAAGCACTTATGAACCTGGGGCCAGATTCACGAAGCAGTTACGCAAGCACTTACGAACCTGGGGCCAGATTCGCGCAGCAGTTACGCAAGCACTTATGAACCTGGGGCCAGATTCACGAAGCAGTTACGCAAGCACTTATGAACCTGGGGCCAGATTCACGAAGCAGTTACGCAAGCACTTACGAACCTGGGGCCAGATTCGCGCAGCAGTTACGCAAGCACTTACGAACCTGGGTCCAGATTCACGAAGCAGTTACGCAAGCACTTACGAACCTGGGTCCAGATTCACGAAGCAGTTACGCAAGCACTTACGAACCTGGGTCCAGATTCACGAAGCAGTTACGCAAACACTTACGAACCTGGGTCCAGATTCACGAAGCAGTTACGCAAGCACTTATGAACCTGGGGCCAGATTCACGAAGCAGTTACGCAAGCACTTACGAACCTG
>NC_091222.1:26197635-26200135 GCF_040958095.1 Procambarus clarkii | reverse complement strand
TCTCTAAATCATATTTAACGCTCTCCCAGTTAACTGTGTTTAATTCTCAAGTTGATATAGTCTTTTATGGATGGCTATGTCACATACGCTTTTGACAATCCACTGTCAGGATTTTTTGCAACTGCTTACGAAGCCTGTGTATCTTTCTTTGATTATAACGACTTTGTTAGGGGGGTCAAAAGTCGCGCGTGTGTGTGTGTGTGTGTGTGTGTGTGTGTGTGTGTGTGTGTGTGTGTGTGTGTGTGTGTGTGTGTGTGTGTGTACTCACCTAATTGTGCTTGCGGGGGTTGAGCTCTGGCTCTTTGGCTGTACTGCCAAAGAGCCAGAGACACACACACACGCACACAGCACACACACACGTACGTGTGTGTGTGTGTGTGTGTGTGTGTGTGTGTGTGTGTGTGTGTGTGTGTGTGTGTGTGTGTGTGTGTGTGTGTGTGTGTGTGTGCATGCGTGTGCGTTTTTTTTTTCCGCCTTCCCTAAGAACGCCGCGCGGTCGGTTAAAACGGATGTGACAGTTTGAATTATGGCGGGACGACGTTCCCCCTAAGCCTACCCACCGCCTGCAACAATGCCATACATTTGCAATATAAAAGAAGGAGCCCCATCTTGCAACAGTAGCCACCGCCTGATTCTTAATGCCCACCACCTCCCCCCCTTTCCCCCAGCCCCATACCCCCCCTCTCTCTACCCCTTGGGGGTATTCTTAGCGGACGCTTGACAGGGCATAGTTCCAGTGGGTCTTTTCTGCTGTGACCAGATCTGGCAAGGTTGGGTTGACAGCTAAGGTCTGCTTCCCTGGGGTCAGATTCATGAAGTAGTTACGCAAGCATGTACGAATCTAGGGGCCAGATGCACGAAGTAGTTACGCAAGCACGTACGAACCTAGGGCTAGATTCACGAAGCAGTTACGCAAGCACTTACGAACCTGGGGCCAGATTCACGAAGCAGTTACGCAAGCATGTACGAACCTAGGGCCAGATTTACGAAGTAGTTACGCAAGCACGTACGAACCTAGGGGCTAGATTCACGAAGCAGTTACGCAAGCACGTACGAACCTAGGGGCCAGATTCACAAAGCAGTTACGCAAGTTCTTACGAACCTGTACATTTTTTCTGAATCTTTGGCGGCTTTGTTTACATTTATTAAACAGTTTACAAGCGTGAAAACTTGCCAATCAACTGTTGTTATTGTTATAAACAGCCTCCTGGTGCTTCGGAGCTCATTAACTGTTTAATAATTGTAAACAACGCCGCCAAAGATTGAGAAAAGATGTACAGGTTCGTAAGTGTTTGCGTAACTGCTTCGTGAATCTGGCCCCAGGTTCGTAAATGCTTGCATAACGTCTTCGTGAATCTGACCCCAGGAGGTACGTAAGTGCTTGCGTAACGTCTTCATGAATCTGGCCCCAGGTTCGTAAGTGCCTGCGTAACGTCTTCGTGAATCTGGCCCCAGGTTCGTAAGTGCTTGCGTAACGTCCTCTTGAATCTGGCCTCAGGTTCGTAAATGCTTGCGTAACTGTTTCGTGAATCTGGCCTTTCGTCCAGATCTTCGAAGGGTTGGGTGCGTGTCCAAGATACAGCAAGCGTTTCCTCTCTGGATCGCGACACTGAGGCACTGGAACGGGAAACTAGCTGCTTTTGAGTCCATAGTTTCCCTAATGAGTTTCTCACCCATCTCCTTAAGGAACCTAAGTATATTTTTAGCTCCAGGTGCCCAAGTTCAATTAATATAGTAATTGGTAGGGGTATATATAAAACTTTCTTATCTGTTTCTAACAAGGCGTCTCAAGATTGTGGTCAGGACGCATATATATATATATATATATATATATATATATATATATATATATATATATATATATATATATATATATATATATATATATATATATATATATATATGCGAAGAAGCTTGAGTGGTCCCCAAGCCAATATGCAACCGAAAACTCCTCGCCCTTGAAGGATTCGAACCTGTCTTGGGTTCAAAAAATACAATACAGGGATCGAACGCTAATTAACTTCAGTAATAATATTGTATTATTGTTGTTGTATCGTAAGTGTATGACCTCTGCTTGCTCTAAGGCTGAGCAGACACCATGTTGTTTAAGATTTAGCTACTCAGGATGAAGTGCCTATGTAGCACGGGCTATGGTGATCCCGTAGACGAGAACATACACCAGCGGGAGACATATAAGAGATGTGGGCGGTCGCTGTGATGGGGTGAGGGTGGGAAGGACGGAAGGGGAAGAGATGGGGGGTGGTATTGGGGGAGCTGTGGGAAAGTAGGGGATGTTGCAAAGATGTGAGAGTGTAAGGCGCAACCTTACGAAACAAACCCTCACAGGAGAGACAGTGTATTGAGTAGTAGTCCCCAGGCTACCATAACACACCACGGGAGACATAATCAAGCCCGCACGCACACGCACTCAAGTGCTACTCGCAGCTCACGCACTCAAGTGCCTCTCGTAGCTCACACAAGCAAGAGACTGAGCAATGAG
>NC_091222.1:26185135-26195135 GCF_040958095.1 Procambarus clarkii | reverse complement strand
GATAGACCAACGCCGTTTTAGATTCAGCTACTGGGAACAAAAGTTCCAAAGTAGCACGGGCTATGGTGAGCCCGTTGTGGACTTACCTGGCACAGGAGCGGTGCTGTGACTGTTCGATAGACCAGGCACATCACCGCTGATAGACTATTCCCCCCCCCCTACCACACCACTACCACGGGCCACTGTCCACACTACTCCATCTGGAGTGCTATCCGCTCCAGAAACTAATGGATGTTTCGTACTTTTTCCAAGATGGCTCAAGGCTTTTATGCATCACTTATCCTAAGCCAGAGTGGAAATCAAATGGATTGTGAGATATATATATATATATATATATATATATATATATATATATATATATATATATATATATATATATATATATATATATATGTATATATTCAACTTGAGTACAGCTTCCCATGCCAGTAATACCAACCCTTCAACAGTAGGCAGCTTTCAGGTAGTGTTACCAACTACTCATTAATCAATGCATGATTGCTTGATCAAGCTGGAAAATAATGAATGATTCCTGCCTTAGCATGTTCAGTATCCTTGCAAACTTAGCAAGAACCGCTATCAACAGCGCTGGCGACCCACAAAACATGGATCTATAAGCCATTTTCCGCTGGAAATCAATATACATATTAAACTAGTTATGTATTTGTTGTGAGAAAGGTTTTAGAATGAGGGTGAAGTGGGTCCATTAGGAAATGGACCCATTTTGGCGCGCATTTCCATGAGGAAATGCGCGCCAAAATGTTGCTGGTGCATGCCGCTAGATGGCAGGACGTGTCTGAAACTTTTCCCGCCTTCTTCTACTTACGCTTTGATTGGCTCCTCCCTCCGTGCTTTCAGCCAATCGCCGCCTTCCTCGTCCATCTCGCTGTGCGGGAAAGTCGCATCCTTAAGCACGTTGGAGATTAAACCTTCCCTTTTTTTCGGTTTATAAGAAGCCGCGGCGTTTTTATGTAGGGAATTTGGCTGCAGGCTTCTGATAAGTGAAGCTACAGGCGGTTACAGTTCCAGGGATAAGTGGATATAGGGGGAATTAAACATTTTCCAGTAAGTACATGGATGATTAAGTGCTGCCGATGGTGGGGGATATTCTAATTAAGATTTTTTTAGGGCTTTCTCACTCACGATTGAAGAGTCTGAATAATCCACGCTGTTGAGGCTTCAATTGTTTCTTGGCCTGACTTGCTTGAGCGCCATTTGAAGGTGTTTGTGTCTTCTGTGGTGGTGTGGGTGGTAGTGGGGGCTGTGTGCCTCTTCTGTGGTGGCGTGGGTGGCAGTGGGGGCTGTGTGCCTCTTCTGTGGTGGCGTGGGTGGTAGTGGGGGCTGTGTGCCTCTTCTGTGGTGGTGTGGGTGGTAGTGGGGGCTGTGTGCCTCTTCTGTGGTGGTGTGGGTGGCAGTGGGGGCTGTGTGCCTCTTCTGTGGTGGTGTGGGTGGTAGTGGGGGCTGTGTGCCTCTTCTGTGGTGGCGTGGGTGGCAGTGGGGGCTGTGTGCCTCTTCTGTGGTGGTGTGGGTGGTAGTGGGGGCTGTGTGCCTCTTCTGTGGTGGCGTGGGTGGGTTGCTGTGTCTATAATTCTTGCTTTAACACACGCACACACACCCAAAGTAGCCCACTACCCCCCACCACCTTCCCCCACATGAGAGATATCTGTAAGAACACTGTGAAGCTATCAGCATCCTTTCCTGTGGGCACCCATCCGGCCTCTGACCTGAACCTCTGTCATTGCAGACTGATTAAACCACCAAAGAGAGGTGGCACGGGCATGAATAACCCGTATGTGTCTTATCATTATTAGTCACAGTCTTTCTCCATCTTCATATCCACGTCACTCTATCTTCCATCAACCCTCCCCCCCCACTCCATCTATCTCTCCCCCTCCTAACCCCTTTTCCCTCCTCTCTCACCTACACCCCCACCCCCCCACAAGCCCACCTACATTCAAACTATTAATATTTAAAACTCTGTAATGAGTTTCTGGATTTAGTGTTTGCCAAAATGCTTAGTCGTTGCTTCGGTCAACCCCTATCTCTATTCTACCCCCCCCTTCCCCCCCTTTCTCTCTATCTCCCTTTCTATCTCTCTCTCTTTCTCCATTTCTTCCTATTATGCTTCCATCTTTTCTCCTGATCTTTGCTTCTCGTTCCCTCTCTACTCTCTCCTGTTCCATTGGTCGATATATATATATATATATATATATATATATATATATATATATATATATATATATATATGACCGACAAGGTTAGGTTAATAATTCTAACAGGAATTTTCTCAATATTTCTTATGTTTTTCTTCACTGTCGGTGGTAAGAAATATTGAGAAAATTCGTGTTAGAATTATTAATCTTACCTTTTCGGTCTTATTCAACAACATATGTTTAAATTATGTTTAGATGTTTAAATATGTTTAAATTGTGTTTAAAATTGTTTAAAATTGTTTAAATTTTTTAAAATGTTTAAATTGTGTTTAAATTTTTTTTTAATGTTTAAATTTTGTTTTAAATTGTTTAAATATGTTTAATTATGTTTAAATCATCATTGTATTAATGGTTTTTAATATTATTGTTGCTGAAATAACATTTGAGCATTAACAGAAATAATGCCACTACATTACACACAGAAACCACGATAACCTGATGTATCAAATGAAGTTTGATTAAGGTAGCGTCTGAGATACTCTCAGGCGCAGGTTCGAACCCTAGTCACGGCCCTAATGTTCTTTTAAATTCAGCTACTTAGAACAAAAGTTCCAAAGTAGCACGGGCTATGGTGAGCCCGTAACTTACCTGGCACAGGAGCGGGGCAAGTAGCACGGGCTATGGTGATCCCGTAACTTACCTGGCACAGGAGCGGGGCAAGTAGCACGGGCTATGGTAAGCCCGTAGTGGACTTACCAGGCACAGGAGCGGGGCAAGTAGCACGGGCTATGGCGATCCCGTAGTGGACTTACCAGGCACAGGAGCGGGGCAAGTAGCACGGGCTATGGTGATCCCGTAGTGAACTTACCAGGCACAGGAGCTAGGCTATGGGGGTAGACCATTGTGGATTTGTTCATTTAGAAATAACACCGTTCTTCTCTTCCACAGGTGAACGCCCTTACAAATGCCACATCCCTGATTGCGGGCGAGCTTTCATTCAGCTGTCGAACCTACAGCAGCATCTGCGCAACCACGATGCGCAGCTGGAGCGCATGAAGAACCGACCGTTCCACTGCAACATCTGTGGCAAGGGCTTCGCTACGGAGAGTTCGCTAAGGACTCACACATCCAAGGTAGAGAGGGAGTGAGAGAGAGAGAGATTCACATCTCTTTTCATTTGGTTCAATTATCTATCCTCTTCTGGCCTCATTGGGGTGGGCCTATTCTTCTCTATTCTTCTCTATTCTATTTTTCTATCCATATGGCTACTTTGCGATAGTACTTTCGCTATTTTTAAGGCGCGTCGTTGAGTACTATCTAGACGCTCCTAGGAGGCGCCTAGCGCTCAAGGGCGCTTCTAGGACGCTCCTAGGATGCTCTTAGCGCTCTAGGACGCTCCTAGCGCTCTAGGGTGCTCCTAGGACGCTCCTGGCGCTCTAGGCCGCTCCTTGGACGCTCCTGGCGCTCTAGGCCGTTCCTAGGACGCTCCTGGCGCTCTAGGCCGCTCCTAGGACGCTCCTGGCGCTCTAGGCCGCTCCTTGGACGCTCCTGGCGCTTTAGGCCGTTCCTAGGACGCTCCTGGCGCTCTAGGCCGCTCCGTGAGCGCTCTTGGCGCTCTAGGCCGCTCCTGGCGCTCTAGGCCGCTCTAGGCGGCTCCTAGGACGCTCCTGGCGCTCTAGGCCGCTCCTAGGACGCTCCTGGCGCTCTAGGCCGCTCCTTGGGCGCTCTAGGCCGCTCCTAGGACGCTCCTGGCGCTCTAGGCCGCTCCTTGGGCGCTCTTGGCGCTCTAGGCCGCTCCTATGACGCTCCTGGCGCTCTAGGCCGCTCCTAGGACGCTCCTGGCGCTCTAGGCCGCTCCTAGGACGCTCCTGGCGCTCTAGGCCGCTCCTTGGACGCTCCTGGCGCTCTAGGCCGCTCCTAGGACGCTCCTGGCGCTCTAGGCCGCTCCTTGGGCGCTCTAGGCGGCTCTTAGGACGCTCCTGGCGCTCTAGGCCGCTCCTAGGACGCTCCTGGCGCTCTAGGCCGCTCCTAGGACGCTCCTGGCGCTCTAGGCCGCTCCTTGGGCGCTCTAGGCCGCTCCTAGGACGCTCCTGGCGCTCTAGGCCGCTCCTAGGACGCTCCTGGCGCTCTAGAGCGCTCCTTGGACGCTCCTGGCGCTCTAGGCCGCTCCTTGGGCGCTCCTGGCGCTCTAGGACGCTCCTAGGACACTCCTGGCGCTCTAGGGCGCTCCTTTGACGCTCCTGGCGCTCTAGGGCGCTCCTTGGACGCTCCTGGCGCTCCTTGGACGCTCCTGGCGCTCTAGGCCGCTCCTTGGGCACTCTTGGCGCTCTAGGCCGCTCCTAGGACGCTCCTGGCGCTCTAGGCCGCTCCTTGGACGCTCCTGGCGCTCTAGGTCGCTCCTTGGACGCTCCTGGCGCTCTAGGCCGCTCCTTGGACGCTCCTGGCGCTCTAGGTCGCTCCTTGGACGCTCCTGGCGCTCTAGGCCGCTCCTTGGGCGCTCTTGGCGCTCTAGGCCGCTCCTAGGACGCTCCTGGCGCTCTAGGCCGCTCCTAGGACGCTCCTGGCGCTCTAGGCCGCTTCTTGGGCGCTCTAGGCCGCTCCTAGGACGCTCCTAGCGCTCTAGGCCGCTCCTAGGACGCTCCTAGCGCTATAGCCCGCTCCTAGGAGGCTCCTAGCGCTCTAGGCCGCTCCTAGGACGCTCCTAACGCTCTAGGCCGCTCCTAGGACGCTCCTAGCGCTCTAGGCCGTTCCTAGGACGCTCTAGGCCGTTCCTAGGACGCTCCTAGCGCTCTAGAACGCTCTAGGGCGTCCCTAGCAGATGATAGGCTTCAGCGGTTTGCAACCACCGTCCACCGGAAGCCATGCAAGCTATTGCATACCTTTTAACCTCAATTGCAAGCGGCTTGCAAGATGTCATTGTCAATGGTTGTCTATAAAGATTCATTGATGATCTGTGATGGTGATGAACACAGAACAATTTGTTTCTACCGTTGAGGTTTGATGGTCTGAGATCGCGATGAATATCCAGATATAAGAAAGAAATTGAATTGGCTGTTGAGCACTAGGCCAATCATCACTAGGAAGTCATCACTAGTTGGCGCCTGTTGATTTGTAATACTTACAGAAGTTCGCGGGAAGAAGCCTAGAGTTCGCGGGACGAAGCCTAGAGTTCGCGGAGAGGCCTAGAGTTCGCGGAGAGGCCTAGAGTTCGCGGGACGAAGCCTAGAGTTCGCGGAAAGAGGCCTAGAGTTCGCGGAGAGGCCTAGAGTTCGCGGAAGGAGGCCTAGAGTTCGCGGAGAGGCCTAGAGTTCGCGGAGAGGCCTAGAGTTCGCGGAAGGAGGCCTAGAGTTCGCGGAGAGGCCTAGAGTTCGCGGAAAGTGGCTGCGGATTGCGGTCAACCATCCCTGAAGTTAGTCCTAAGGAGCTGAAACATCGGCCTATTAAATCGGCCGAAATTGGACACGATAAAAGCCTAAAAAAAAGGACTTTTTGAAAATTTGAAAATTTGAACCGTGCCAAGACATCAACTGCCATCTTACTCAACGGTCATAGTTTCTGTTTGATGTCTATTCTTATCTTTAGATACATATATATATATCTTTTGCCAGCTGGGGTCATTTATATTTATCAATGTGTAAGGATGTTTAGTTCTAAGTAACATTGGTCTTGTGTAGTTTTAAGATGAGGTAAAGGCAGTTAGAGAAAGATTATGCCATTCCCAATAGAGCTTTTTTTGGTTAGGTAACTGTTGACCTATTAACTGTTTCTCCCTCACCTCTCCTCACACTTCTAAGAGTCCCTCGCACACTGTGACGCAAGATTGCTCGCCACATCTTGTCGGACGCAGGATATTAGGGATTGGTGAAGCCATCTGCTTCACCAATCGGTGTGTGTGTGATTGGAAAAAGGAGGATCCTTCCCTATGGCGCTGTACCCATCAAACGAGGATATAAATATACCATATGTTTACCTATATATAGTTGTGATAGGATAGGATGTGCTATGCTACCAGAAAGGTGTGATAGAATATAGCGATATGAGGTAGAATTCAGCGCGCGAGAGAGAGAGAGAGAGTTGTAGTCATGCACTTTGATGTGCATGACTGAAAAGGCACTTTGGTCCATGATGTTTGTGTGGGAGGAATGCGTGGTGAGAGGAATTATATGAGGTACGAGGCAGGACAGTGGGCTTCACCCTGTGTGGTCTCTCTCCCACAGCACGCAGCCCTGGTCGGCGGCCCCAACGCTGTTAATTGTCCTCAGTGCCAGAAATTGTTCATGAATGGAGAACAGCTGATGGAACATATGAAGTATACGCATAGGGACCCTAACGCTTCGGGAGTGGCAGGTTAGTTGACATTCCTCATATACTATCCCTTGTTATTGTCTTCTCACAGCACGCTATCCACATCGGAGGCCCGAGTGCCGTTCACTGCCCTCACTGTGACAAGTACTTCATGAGTGGAGAACAGCTTATGGAGCATATGAAGGTGGTTCATAGAGACCCAAATGCCTCAGGTGTCGGAGGTAATGTGGCCTTAATGGGCCGACGCCACATTTCCCTCCACCCCCCCTAAACTAACCCCTATATCATATCATATATGATCATATATCTGATATATGTGTGTGTGTGTATAGCATTTAGCCATAAGATATATTTGCAGCACTATTTTCACTGTTTATCATTGTATAATTGCTGTTATATACAAAAGTATTATTGTATTAGGGTGGAATTAGGCTTTTGAGGCAAGCCCGCTAAGGTGTATTCTTTTTGCAGCCAAGCGACGAACTGCGTCCCATTCGTGCCCGGTGTGTGGAAAACACTACGTTAACGAGGGTAGCTTGCGCAAGCACCTTGCCTGCCATCCTGAGACCTCTCAGTTCACCTCCTCCTTGAGGATGTGGCCTTGTTCCGTGTGTCACGCTGTCTTCACCCACGAGTCAGGTTAGTCTCCCCAAGCGTTCTCCATCCCGAAGGAGGGTGAGTTCGATGAATTTGCCGCTCCCGAAGGCGGGTGAGTTCGATGAACTTACCGCTCCCGAAGGCGGGTGAGTTCGATGAACTTACCGCTCCCGAAGGCGGGTGAGTTCGATGAACTTACCGCTCCCGAAGGCGGGTGAGTTCGATGAACTTACCGCTCCCGAAGGCGGGTGAGTTCGATGAACTTACCGCTCCCGAAGGCGGGTGAGTTCAATGAACTTACCGCTCCCGAAGGCGGGTGAGTTCGATGAACTTACCGCTCCCGAAGGCGGGTGAGTTCGATGAACTTACCGCTCCCGAAGGAGGGCGAAGTTCGCTAAACTTGCTCTATGATGGGTTGGCGGAATAGGAATGGAATGACACATGTTGGAAGGAAACTAGCAGGTAGCAATGACTTAGGCCAAGTCACTAAGGACTAGTCAGGACTAAGTTAGGCCAGCTAACTTAGTCCTGCCTACCTATGTCGATTCACCCATTGTCAGCCTACCTAATGATGTAGTCTAAGACCTATCTGTCAGCAGGCATTAGGCTACATCTTCATGCCTACTTAACTCTTAATGTGCCTAAAATATTTTAATCCTGAAAAACATCGACATTCTAAAGGTTTTTTATATTGTTTTGCAAAAGATACGTAATTTTGGTAAACTATAATTAATTTTGGTAAACTATCTTTCATTATATTGCATGGATTTACTTCTAATTATGCGTACGACTCTGACGAAAAGGCCTGACTTATGAACTAGTTTGTTAAGTGTAACGGACAATTACTATGCAAATAATTTCTCACAGGCTTTCAAAATTTTTGTACACTTTCAGTGTCCAATATGTTGATGTGTTTATTGTTTGGATGTAATCTTATACTGAGTGAACATGTCTCTCTCTCTCTCTCTCTCTCTCTCTCTCTCTCTCTCTCTCTCTCTCTCTCTCTCTCTCTCTCTCTCTCTCTCACACACACATACAGTATATATATAATGTTGGTTTAACGTATATTGTGATTTGTTTCTTTTAAGTATATATTTTAGGTAATTTTTAAAGTATTTTATTTCAATATCTTCTCAATCTGGCCTACCTATAGAGCTCAAAATACTATAGAGTTCACGAGGCTGAGCAGTGAATGAGCGGTGCCCAGTCAATCCCTCTACCCTGTCAGAGATTCGAACCCTGTTCTCTCGCTCTTACCTGACAAACGAGAGTGACCCGGAATGGTATTATCAGGGGGAAAGCGTCAAGCCATTACGACTATATAGCACTGGGAAGGGGTCAGGATTTGGGATGGGACGGAGGGAAAGGAATGCTGCCCCAACCACTTGGGGGATTGAACCCCGACTTGCATGAAGCTCTACCGTCGCTCTACCGTAAGTGGTTGGGCATGATAGATTCGGAATGGCTCGACCGTAAGTGGTTGGGCATGATAGATTCGGAATGGCTCGACCGTAAGTGGTTGGGTATGATAGATTCGGAATGACATCTGGGCACCGTAGGATAACTGGTCACCATTCCGTTCACTGTAAATTGCCCTCGGGCACGCAAATAGTGACTCAAGAGTACTGTGGAGAAATGCCCAACAGATCACTGGAACATTGTCTAACACAGTGCACAGTTACAGCCACAACAGACCACTGGAACATTATCTAACACAGTGCACAGTTACAGCCACAACAGACCACTGGAACATTATCTAACACAGTACACAGTTACAGTCACAACAGACCACTGGAACATTATCTAACACAGTGCACAGTTACAACCACAACAGACCACTAGACCATTATCTAACACAGTGCACAGTTACACCCACAACAGACCACTGGAACATTATCTAACACAATGCACAGTTACAGCCACAACAGACCACTGGAACATTATCTAACACAATGCACAGTTACACCCACAACAGACCACTGGAACATTATCTAACACAGTGCACAGTTACAAACTCATTAAGATTTCAACTTAGATTCAACAGAGTAGAAGAAGTTGTTAAACACATGGGACAAAATCTTACTGAAGCGACCATACGAGTCATAAATACTCACACTCCGCCCAAGTAAAACAGAAACAAGCAACACTTAGTGGGCCAGCCAGAGGCTTAGGGCCCGCCCAGTGGGCCAGCCAGAGGCTTAGGGCCCGCCCAGTGGGCCAGCCAGAGGCTTAGGGCCCGCCCAGTGGGCCAGCCAGAGGCTTAGGGCCCGCCCAGTGGGCCAGCCAGAGGCTTAGGGCCCGCCCAGTGGGCCAGCCAGAGGCTTAGGGCCCGCCCAGTGGGCCAGCCAGAGGCTTAGGGCCCGCCCAGTGGGCCAGCCAGAGGCTTAGGGCCCGCCCAGTGGGCCAGCCAGAGGCTTAGGGCCCGTCCAGTGGGCCAGCCAGAGGCTTAGGGCCTGCCCAGTGGGCCAGCCAGAGGCTTAGGGCCCGCCCAGTGGGCCAGCCAGAGGCTTAGGGCCCGCCCAGTGGGCTAGCCAGAGGCTTAGGACCCGCCCAGTGGGTCAGCCAGAGGCTTAGGGCCCGCCCAGTGGGCCAGCCAGAGGCTTAGGGCCCGCCCAGTGGGCCAGCCAGAGGCTTAGGGCCCGCCCAGGGGGCCAGCCAGAGGCTTAGGGCCCGCCCAGTGGGCCAGCCAGAGGCTTAGGGCCCGCCCAGTGGGCCAGCCAGAGACTTAGGACCCGCCCAGTGGGCCAGCCAGAGGCTTAGGGCCCGCGCAGGAAAATCCCTGCAAGAAATAATTGACTCAGGGTGGCATGGATGTTAAATAGTTGGCTGATTCAACTTCTTATTGAATAATATTTAATTAATTAATTAATTAATTAATTTATTTATTTATTTATTTATTTATTTACATATATACAAGAAGGTACATTGGGATTGTGAGGATACAT